>NC_080580.1:50611577-50914608 GCF_029962835.1 Magnolia sinica
TGCATTTCGCATTACATGGTCTTGGTATGGCCGACATCATTCATGCTTTGCACCGCATGGCCTTGGTACGGCTAATGACATTCTTGGCTTTCATCAGCATGTTCTGCATTACTCTGATACTGTATAACTGCATTACCACCTTGAGCACATACTTTCACCACCCTCTAAGCTTTCTATAAGCTTATGCACGACCGTTGCGTGCAGGTGACGTTGGATCGCAGCAACGCTGAGGCTTGAGCACGTGGCAGATTATTTTGGATTTTTGTTCATCATCATTGTATTTCCCTTTATGCTCATTGTACTTGTAAAGTTTTTGATCATAGTGGAAATGTGATGGAGTTTTTGGTTGTTGTTTGTGGGTTATACCTTTGGTTATGCTTAGTACGAATCAAACTGGTGTTGAAAATCCTCCTTGTATCATCCCAAGATTAGAACCTGGCGAATGGGCGTTAGGAGCCGAGAATGGGGTTCTACGGAGGCTATCGGCACCGGATTCGGCGATTGGAAATTTTGTGAGCCCGGTTTCCGAGTTTGGGGAGTAACAAACACTGCACGTTGCAAATTTTGAGAGAATCTCTACGACACGTCACATCAATCAATCAAGTTAAGTACAACCCATACCCTACCCATCCCTCTCTCACCCAAAGTCAATAACACCCATACTCATCCCATTCCTTTCTTACCAATAAGTCAACAAGCACCATACCCTCCATTTACTACATCACCTCTCTCTCTCTCTCTCTCTCTCTCTCTCTCTCTCTCTTTCTCTCTTCAAACCAATTCTCAAGCAACCTATGAGAGAAAAATTTCCAAGCTCTCAATGAGAGAAGCCAAGTGTGCCCCACTCCCTACCCCTAGATCTCTCATCTCCACCCTTCAATCTCCATCATCTTCCATCAAAGTTGAAGCCAAGAAGATAATGAAGCCAAGGGACCAGGAAAGAGCACAAACGGTGGGTGATCTATCATTAAATGTTGTTAAGGGTCCACTTGTGATGGGAACCATGTTGATGCATGTATTGTAAACTAGAGGGACCCATAGTTGTAACGTCTCAGGAAAATCCATTCAAAGACCCGAGTATCACCTCAGGTAGAAATCATTAAGGATCGAATTCTATAGAAATTAGGCAAAAATTAATTAAGTACTAAACTAAATAAATCAGAGAATTAGCTTAAACCACTTTCTATACGAACTACAAGGCCCAAAACCATTAGAATCATTAACCCAATATTACCTAGAACCTAGGATCATTCTTAAAACCCAGTTGCTCTCGGGAGCACATTAAAACTCTGTATCGGGCCTGGACTACACGTTAAAAGTCTAATTACTACGAAACTATAAGGTTATGACCACCTTAGTGGGCTTGACAACCATTGTGGGAATCGAGTCCAAATAGTATCCAGAAACTCACAACTTGAGCCTGGAGCGAAGTGTGTGAGAAACGCGAATATCTTTAAAAAATGAACTCAAACTCAAGTGAATTGGGCCGTTCGCTTGCAGGCCAAATTGAAGGTTTCAGACCATCAAATTTTAACCCAACTACACCCTTGAATCAAGGAAATTTCCCTGACCCATTAGTATACGTGTGGCCCTGATCGAGTGACGATGACCGTTGAACTGAAACGGGTCCTCCACGATCGATCTACTAATCTAATTGGACTAAAACTTTAACCTAGCATAGAACCATTGTAAGGAAAATTTCTTCTGACCGTATGTGAGCAATGGACCTCTAGATGAGTCTTGTTTGCCCAAAACAGACATCCTTTGGCTATAACCTAAGATACCATGGCCCTAGGGCCATTGACATCAGTTATGGGCCTATATAAGGACCTTAAACGACCCCTCTCTCATTTCATACGATTTTCTCTAACGCTAGGAGAAAGAAGAGAGAAAAGAGGGGGAAAGAGTGAGGAGAAGAGAGTGAGATAGGGAGATCGTTGCTGGGATCCTTTCCCACGACTCCACACGCTGAATTGCCACCCCACCGTCGCTACACCATCGATTCTGACTTTGATTTGGGTAAGAAATCCTAACCCTAATCTCATTTTAGAAATCCAAATAGAGGAAATGATGAAATAGATAACCTATTTCGTGATTTAGGTAGTCGTGTGTAGTAAACGGAAGCGTAGTGTATGAACTGAGTTCGTAACGAGCAAACCGATGAAAGGTGCATACTATAAATGTTTAGGTTATGATTTTCAAGGCTTTCAATGTCAGTTAATGATTTATGACTGACTTGATTGCTGCCACATGTACGTAGATATAGTGTTTTCCATGTATTACACATAGTTGAACTATGTTGAAATATAATGCATTTCATGTGTTTGTTGAAATGTTTGAATGAAAATAAAATCATGACTTGTGCTTGCCAAGACTATTAATCTAGAATATGTGACTGTCATATGTATGACAACTCCCTTGTGAAAGGATTTGCTCTAATATATGTTATAATAAATTTATTCCATGTATGTTGAAATGTGTAATCTAAGTGTTTGATAAAATGTCTAAATGAGTAATTGTTGATGAAATGCATTTATTAAGGGTTTTGAGATAAGATTCTCAACTACCTTAGCTATATGAATGGATTCCTTCATGTAATTTAAATTCAACTACGTGATTTATGTACGAAATACATATGTATGATAATATGTTCACTATGTATTTGCTAAAATGCTGAAATGAGATTTATATTTGAATTGGTTGTTAAATGTTGTTTTGACTATCACATATGAATGCCTATTATATTTGAGTATGATTGGGACTAATACGTAGTCCAGGAAATCGGTAATGGTTTTCAATCAAGTGGCCAGACTAGTCTCGTCACAATGGATACGTTCGATAGATCCGAGTCGTACGGTAATTATTAGTAGTGGTTAGGCCACGAGGAGTGCGTATGCACTCCATGTCGATTAATTCAGCGTGCGTTCGAACTTGTGAAGTAACCCGATTGGCCTAATGTGTGTTTACCATGTATGGACGCTACTGCTTGAATCTAAGGTATCACTTACCGATGTAAAGCCTGTTTAACCTTGGTATCACGATCTGTTAAGACTCATGAGCCGAGCATGATGGTATGGGACACTGTGGTCAAGCTGTCGGCTTACGCTGGGGTGACGAGCCTCCTCATAGTGACCAGTGAAGAATCCAAACTCGTGAGCCGAATACGGTGGTATGAGACACTGTATTTGAGCTGTCGGCCTACGATCAGGTGATGAGCCTCTTGTAGTGACCTTGAGTATAAAATAGGCTTACACATATGGTGACGAGCCTCTCGTAGTGACCTTGAGTGTAAACTCGCGAACTTGCCTATCCACTGCTTTCAAATTAGGGGTGATATTGCCCTATAACTTGCCTATCGTATGTGATTAAATAGGTTGACGACCTTAGATGGATCATTGTTTGGGTAATGATATAAAGGGAGGTACCTTAGCTTCCCGAATCTTCTGTATGAATAAACCTAATTAAGAAATCAGCTAACACATGCATGCACCGCATTGCATGTACTTTGGCAATAAAGGCACAGTGGGAGTAGCATGTGTGACCGTGAGATAGTGTCGCTGAGGGAGTGCAGGTGAGGGCATGCATCATTACCGCATATCATCCTTGCATTAACCAGAGTAGTTAGGGAATGTTTGTTGTATTGTTTTATCATTACTGCTTGACTGAATTGATAATATGTTAACCTTTGCCTTATAGTACCACTGAGTTGATCACTCATTCCCACTCTGGGACTGTGTTTTAAAACACCAACCAGACTCTGTTGTAGATGCAGGTGGTGACGATGTCTATGCTTCTGATTGAGATTTCATAGATGAGGAGGAAGAATTCTCATACGTTTAGCTATCAGGCGGGTCTATGTAGACCATGTACTGATCGATGGGATTACATGGACTATAAGGATTAATTGGACATTTATAATTTTTTTGTATTTTGTAAATTTTAGATCAACAAATGTATATATTTATCCTGGTAACATACTTATACTCTGGGGATTGAGGAACACTTCTATACATTATATACCTATCTCAGTCTTCCGCTTGCTTAACTTAATTATCTCTGGAGTATGATATGCTATTTTAGCATAATCCCACTCATGTTTAATGCACTAATATGGACAACATTTAAACATCATTATCTATGTTGCATAAGTGATGCGTTGGAACTCGGGAGTTGAGCTTCTGCTCGACCCCCGATTTTTGGGGCGTTACAATAGTGGCGGGGTCCCTCATCGCATGTCTCTCTCTCTCTTTCTCTCTCCGCTCTCTCTCTCTCTCTCTCTCTCTCCTCTCTCTTCCTAATTGTATGGCCCATCTTGAAGTATGTATCATATCCATGCCATCCATGCAGTGGGCCCACCTTACTAGACTGTCCAGCGGACAGGATTGCTGCCCGTCCGTCTGGACAAGCCCGAATGTAGGAAAACACAAAAGTGAGCTTGATCTTGAATGGGCGGGCCACACCACGTGGACCAAGTTGACCATGATATCCAACCGTCCAGCATCCAGACTCTCTGGATGCTAGATGCTGTAATTTTTATAATTTAATATTATAATATATTACTTTATATTATATATATATATATAATATTATATAATATTGGCCAGTAGTGGGTGGCCCACCACATGGGACTCACTTGTATAAGATTGGGCTGGCTAGTGCGTCTCACAGCAGTTGTTCAGCTGCTGTTTAACATCACCAGGCTCTGTGGACCCCACTATATGTGTTGCATCCCTACCGTCCATATGGACGGTGGGAATCCACCTGGGACATAGTGACGTCACTAAGTACTATGGACCCTCCCATGATGTATGGTTTCATTCACACTGTCCCTGGTAGGGACGGTGGATCCCCACCATGATACATGTGTTGTATCCCTGCCCTCCATCCTTTTGGCGAGCCGCTCAAGGTGGGCCACGTTCGTGGACCCCACCCTGATGTATTAGTTCATCCAAACCATCCATCCATTTGGCAAGAATGTCTCAAGGCTTGAGACTAAAAATAAGACAAATCCAGTTATCAGATGGACCCCACTACTGAAAACAGTGGATTAAACGCCCACCATTGAAACCCCTTTTTGGGATTACAGAAGTTTTGAACCAATATGATATTTGTTTTTCCTCTAAATCCAGGTCTTTCTGACCTTATGAACAGACTGGATGGGAAATAAACCCTATGGTGGGGCCCACTAAAATTTAACGGTGGAAATCCTTATCACCAATATTATTTGTGGTATGGTCCAGATGATCCTTTAGATATGATTCATTTTTTGGAATAATGCTCTAAAATGATCTCTAGCAATAGGTGAATGGTGTGGCTGGTTTCGACCCATTTTTTATCCGGCCCATTCGACTCGGCCCATTTAATTGACCCATTTGATTCAGCCCATTTGATCAGCCTATTTGATCCAACCCATTCAACTCGGCCCATTTGATCGGCTCATTTGATTCGACCCATTTAAATCGGTCCATTTGATCCAGCCCATTCGACTCGGCCCATTTGATTCAGCCGCCCATTCGACTCGGCCCATTTGATCGCCCTATTTGATTCGGCCCATTTAAGTCGGCCCACTTGATCCGGCCTATTTGACTCAGCCCATTTAATCAGTCCATTTGATTCGGCCCATTTAATCAGCCCATTTGATTCGACGCATTTAAATCAGCCCATTTGATCTGGCCCATTCGACTTGGCCCATTTGATTCGGCCCATTGATTTGGCCCATTTGATTCGGCCAATTTGATACGACCCGATGTGATACATATATTGGCCCATGAGTGAGGCCCAAAGTGATGCATATATACCCCATAAGCGAGGCCCATGATGATGTATGTTAGGCCCTTTTCTGTGTCCATGGGCCCACTATACGTTTAGCCCTATATGGGCCACTCCTTGGGAGCAATGTTGGTTAAAGGTCTACATTGATGGGCAACAATGGTTGAACGTCCACATTGTGACCTTCCCTTAGGCCTTGTTAAGCCCATTCTCATCATTCTCTAGTGGGTTAACCCAAACGATTGGGCCCATTGATATTGCTTGATTCATCATTGGTCATCCATCCATGGACCCCGCCTTGCGTGGAGGCTGATTCCGATTGTCAAGGCCCAATGTGATGTATATGCAGCCACCCATTGTGATGTGTATTCGACCCGTGTTTGATGCCTAATGTGATGTATATGTGGCCCGTATTTGAGGCCTGTTGTGATGTGTACTCAGCCCATATTTGAGGCCCATTGTAATGTGTATTCGACCTGTGTTTGAGGCCTAATGTGATGTATATGTGGCCCGTATTTAAGGCCCATTGTGATGTGTTTTCAGGCCGTGTGTAAGGCCCAATGTGATATGAGGCCCATTGTGATGCATTTAAGGGCCAGGTAATGAAGCTCATTGTGATGTATATTAGGCCCATGTGAGAGGCTCATCGTGATGTGTATTAAGCTCATGAGTGAGGCCCATGGTGTTGTATATTAGGCCCTTTTGTGAGGTCATGGGTCCACTATATGTTAGGCTCTATGTGGGCCATCTCTTGGGGGCAATGTTGGTTAAATGTCCACATTATCAAGGCCGATTGTTGATGCCGATTATCGAGGCTGACTATCAATGTTGATTATTAGTGCCGGTTATTGATACCGATTATGAGTATGTGGCAGCATAACATCACGATACATGCCCATGCGCATCATCTGCGTGTTTGTTATGAGATGTGATTGACCATTACATATGTCTTAGTACAGATGGTTTATGGGACTCCCTGATAGGTAGAGTTATCCTACATAAGTGCACAACATGTGCATGATTGATGCATGATTAGACTGTGTGACTCATGCATCTTGCATTATTTGATTATGATTACTGTATACCCTAGTGACATCATGGCCGTAGCCTCCAAAGGCATATCGTGGATGGCCACATGGGATACCAGAAATCTGTTATTAGCATTGGGCTACCATAGATGGCCCTGGGTGAAAATTTCTAAACCCTCTTGGTACCAGAGGATGCCCCAACGTCGAGACTGAGTGGATATATATATAAGTGCATGAGGGTCGTATACCAGTAGACCACGTCTCCCACTATGTTGTGGTCGGTTAGGAGGTGTGTGGCCTTACCCACTTGAGGGAGTAGGCATAGCTAGGCTGAGTCTAACCAGCTCCTAAATGGGTCCGCTATCGACGAGCCGGGCCGATATTGGTAGGCATGTAGTGAGATCTCTTCCACTTACCCAGTTGTATTGTGCGCTTGATGGGGTGGCAAGCTGGCGTAGAGTGTACTAGACCCCGGTGATGATCCCAGAGATGTACGGTATTCTTATATAGACTTATTGAGCAGGAGTTGCATACTCATTCATTCATTCACTCACTATCCACTCGAGCTGGTGGTACGCAACTATTTGTTACATGTATGTTTGCAATGGCCAAGATTTCGGTTAGGGTGCATGACTAACCTGAGATCAGGAGTTTACCACATTGAGTCAGACTATCTAAATTAGGTATGGGACTAGTTTAGATAGAAGTCCCTTGTGATGGACCCCATAGCCTGTGATACTACGTCCTATCATCCCGACTTCACACTTAAGCTTGGTCATTTCATTCACATCACATATTATATTACATCTACAGGCATATGACATTTTGGCTTGCTGTGTTTTTGCACTTATATGGCCTAGATGGACTTAACAGGATTTATATATTGCATTATATCCTCGACATCTGATATTTGGCTCTCTATGACTCCTCATTTGGATAACCGATTTGTATTGCATACTCTAACATTGTATGATTTATAAACTTGCAGTATTTTTGCTTACTCTGATATCATATTATTCATAATCTTGCTAGTAATTTCGATATTGTATGATTAAGGTATTGTATTGAATACTTAGCACTTATCTTGTGCACACACTTACACCACCCTCTAAGCTTTCTATAAGCTTATGCACGATAGATGTGTGTAGGTGATATTAAGTTGCAGCAGCGTCGAGCTTGGAGCATGCAGCTGACTTCTGGAGCTTTGATTTTTTATATATGTATTTCCCTTTTAGCATTATATTCAAATGCTTATATTAGTGGATATGTGATGATGATGTTGCCTTTGTGATTTGGGTAAACTTGTGGTTATGCTTCTTACGAGATAAATGTACGTTAGAAAATCCTCCTTGTAGGATCCCAGGATTGGAATCTGGCATATGAGCATTGGGAGTCGAAAATGAGGTACTATCAAGGTTGTCAGCACCGGATTCAGTGATCGGGATTCTTGTGAGTCTGATCTCCGGGTTTAGGGCATGACAGTAGACATCAGAGATTGTGGATATTATCAGGTAGAGGATACACATAGCTCAAAGCCAGCAGAAGAGTTTTGCTGATCGTCAGCGTCGACCCCTCGAGTTTACGGTTGGGAACATGGTATATCTCAAGGTCTCGCCTGTGAAGGGCATGGTTCGATTTGGAGCGAAGGGCAAGCTTACCCCGAGATTCATCGGACCTTTCGAGATTACCGAGCACGTGGGTGTTGTGGCTTACAAGCTTGCCTTATCCTCAAAGCTGTCTGGGATCCACGATGTGTTCCATGTGTCTATGTTGTGGAAGTTTGGGTCGGAGATATTCCAATGACTGATTGGTAGCCCCTTGACGTCCACGAGGATGCTTCCTATATCGAGCAGCTAATTCGTATCCTTGATCGGAAGAGCAGATTCTCAGGACTAAGGTCATTCCCCTGGTGAAGGTGCAGTGGGGTCATCATTCAAAGACCGAGGCATCTTTAGAACGTGAAGTTGAGATTAGAGAGCATTATCCCCATCTATTTGATACTTGATTGTTGTGTGATTTTATGTACTGCCTTTTCTTATGATTGTTATATATGATGGTGTCTATGTATTCCCTTTTGTCTTAGATTTGTTAATATTGAGGATGAAATTTCTTTGGTGGTGGGGAGAGCTGTAAGACCCTAACCCAAGTGTGCACGCTGTTTCTTTAGGCCACGTTGTCCTACTGGTCGAATCTCGACAGCCCGCGACCTTTGGGTAGTGTTTGTGGTCGTCTTTGAGTTCGATCACATTAACCAGACTCGGATCGACCCGAAACCTATGCCATCTTGTCCATATCGGTGTTGCGGTTCTAACGTCGCGTCCCGTGCATGAATCCAACATGTACATCATGAGTTATGGGCAACGTTCGATTTGGGCCTTTGATGTGTGGTAGTTAACCCCACCCCGCACGTTTTCCTAGGTGCATATGGGTGATGATGTCTGTCACGCCCCAAACTCGGAAATCAGGCTCAAAAAATTTTTGATTGCCGAATCCGGTGCTGACAGCCTCCATAGTACCCCATTCTCGGCTCCTAGCGCCCATATGCCAAGTTCTGATCCTGTGATCCTACAAGGAGAAATTTTCAATGTACATTTGTCTCATAAGAAGCATAACCACAAGTTTACTCAAATCACAAAGGCAACATCATCATCACATATCCACTAATACAAATAGTTAAATACAGTGCTGAAAGGGAAATACATATATTGAAATCAAAACTCCAGAAGACTGCTGCATGCTCCATGCTCAACGCTCTACAACCTAACACCACCTACACGCACCTATCGTGCATAAGCTTATAGAAAGCTTAGAGGGTGGTGTAAGTGTGTGCATAACGTAAGTGCCAAGTATTCAGTACAATGTCATAATCATACAATATCAGAAATACTGGCAAGATCATGAATCATATGATATTAGAGTACGCAATACAGATTAGCTATGCAAATGAGGAGTCATAGAGAGCCAAATATCAGATACCGAGGATGCAATGTAATATACAATTCCTGATAGTTCACGAATACCGTCAGCCGTATCTAAGCCATATAAATGCAGAAACATAGTAACCCAAAATGCATTATGTCATAGATGCAGTAGGCAACATGCGGCGCGAATAAAATGACCAAGCTAGAGTGTGAACTCAGGTTAATAGTACATAGTATCGTAGGCTAGGGGTCCATCACAAGGGACTTCTATCCAAACCAGTCCCACACTTAAATTTGGATAGATAGACTCAATGTATTAGACTCATGATCTCAAGTAAGTCGCACGCCTAATCGAAATCCTGGCCAGTACAAAGGTACACATATTAAATTAGTTGTGCACCACCAGCCCGAGTAGATAGTGAATGAATGAATGAATGAGTAAGATGCTGAGTATACAACTCCTACTCAATAAGTCCACATATCAGTACCATACATCTCTGGGATTATCACCGGGGTCTAGTATACTCTACATGCAATCGCCACCCACTGGATGCGCAACCATGCAAGTGGAAGAGACCTCACTATCCGCCTAGTAAGTAGTCAGCTAATATCTACCCGACACGTCGATAGCGGACCCAATTATAAGCTGGTCAAACTCAGCCTAGCTATGCCCACTACCCTTGGGCGGGTAAGGCCACAACCCCTTTCTAACCAACCATGACATAGTGGGAGACGTGGCCTACTGGCATTGGACACTCAGGCGCTCATGTATCTACTCGGTCTAGACGTTGGGGGTCTCCTAGTGAGGTTTAGGGATTTTCACTTAGGGTCTATGGTGCCCCGATGCTAACAACAGATTTTCAGTGTCTCATATGGCCATCCATGACATGCCTGTGGAGGCTACAACCTTGATGTCACTAGGGCGTACAATAATCACAACATGCAATGCAAGATGCATGAGTCATACAATCCAGTCATACATCAATCCTGCACGTACTATGCCCTCATGTGAGACAATCTCCACCTATTTTGAAGTCTTATAACAACTTGCCTAATGACATATGCAATGGTCAACCACATCTCATAACAGGCATGTAGATGATGTGTATGGGCATATATTATGATGTTATGCTATCACATACTCATAATCGGTATCGATAACCGGCACCGATAATCAACATCGATAATCGGCCTCGACAATGGGCTTGAGGGAAGGTCACTATGTGGACATTTAACCGTCATTGCCTATCAATGTGGACATTTAACCAACATTACTCCCAAGGAGTGGCCCTCATAGGGCCAAACATATAGTGGGCCCATGGCCTCACACAATGGCCGAATATAAATCACCATGGGCCTCTCTCAAGGGCCTAATACACATCATGATGGGCCTCACTTATAGGCTACATATGCATCACATTGGGCCTCGCTCATGGACCTCATGTATATCACAATGGGCCACAATACATGGGCCCCATATATGTCAAATGGGCGGCAATATATGGGCCGAAAAATACATCTCATTGGGCCTTACCAAATGGGCCGAAATACATCACAATGGGCCTTAACAAATGGGCCGAAAATACATTACAATGGGCCTTACCAAATGGGCTAAAAATAGACCACAATGGACCTCATCATATGGGCCGAAAATACATCACAATAGGCCTTACTAAATGGGCCGGAAATACACCACAATGGGCCTCATCACATGGGCCGAAAATATATCTTAATGAGCCACGTCCCACGGCCTAATACACACCACAATGGGCCTCATCACATGGGCCGCAATTGCATTAAGGTGGGCCTTAACAGATGGGCCACAAATACATTAAGATGGGCCTCATGGATGGGCCGCACCAATGGGCCTCAAGTGAGAGCTTAGATTACACCAAAAATCATTTCAATAGTTGTAGGTGTAACATGTGTATCACTGTACACTATCATTCTATGGGGCACATGGCT
Source organism: Magnolia sinica (assembly GCF_029962835.1). Classification (NCBI taxonomy): domain Eukaryota; kingdom Viridiplantae; phylum Streptophyta; class Magnoliopsida; order Magnoliales; family Magnoliaceae; genus Magnolia; species Magnolia sinica. The sequence continues at coordinate 50,623,261 of NC_080580.1, forward strand.
CGCTAATGAAGATCAGCACTGTCCAAACATTGTCTATGTAAATCAGCACTGTCCAAACATTGTCTATGTAAATCAGTATTGTCCAAACATAGTCCATGTAAATCAGCACTGTCCAAACATTGGACATGTAAATCAGCACTGTCCAAACATTGGACATGTAAATCAGTGTTGTCCAAGCATTGTCCAGCATCGTCAGCACCTGTCCAACTGCTGGACAGCATGAACAATACACGTATATCATGGTCAGGCCCACATAAATGGGCAGTGTGGATCAAAACATACATTACGGTGGTCCACAACACCGCCCATACAATCAGCACCTGCTCGAACATTAGATAGCATGGACACAATACATAAATCACGGTGGATCTCACACATGCAACAAGTGGGGTCCACGGTTGGACGGAGTGGATATAGAATAAACACATCAAGGTGGGTCCCATGGTGGCAAAATAACCGGACGATGTGGGTATGACACATACCACATGATCAGACCCCAGAACTTGTGACGTCCATCAGCCATGTAGCTGGTGGGACCCATAAAACCTGATGACGTCAGTCCAGCAACTATATTGCTACTAGACGGATGGTGAAGATAAGCACATATATCATAGTAGGGCTACACCAGCACCCATCCAGATGGACGGTGAATATAAAACATATACATCAAGGTGGGTCTCCTACCCACACGTGCCACACGTGTAGGGTGGGTCCCACTACCCACATGTGCCACACTTGTAGGGTGGGCCCCACATCCAAACAGACTGATGGCTAGGAGAAAATGCATACATCATGGTGGATACCCACCATCCAGACCTGCTGGACTGTTGGGATATAGAATAAATATGTTATGGTGGGGTTGCATGCCACGTCTGGACGGTGGAGACCACACACATGCAGCTGGGTCCCACCGTCCAGCAATGGATGGATGGTGTGGTTAGAATACATACATCAGGGAGCCACAGCACCCTGCAAATGGTCCAGCACCATCCAGCACAATCTGGACGATGTGGATGAAACAAATACATCACGGTCAGGCCCACCCAAAAATAGGCAGCAAGGTGGGCCCCAGGATGGACAGCAGTGTGGATAAAATACATTCGTCATGGTGGGCCATACACACACATGCCAAGTGGGCCACAAACCTCATCATCAACTACATAAAAAAATGAAAGAGAGAGAGAGAGAGGGAGAAAGAGAGAGCGGTGGAGATAGGAGGGACCCCACCACTATGGGTCCCTTTAAATACAATGCATACATCAAGTGGGTCCCATTACAAGTGGGCTCTAAATCAAAAACTAAGATGATGAACACCCACCATTGGATCTCCTCTTCCTTCTTCCGTCAATGCATGCTAGAGCTCCAATGGAACATGATTCAATGATTGAGATTGATCATGGAGGGTGAGATTAAGTGGTAGGAAGGTGGGCCACACTAGCTCTCTCCCATGGAGCTTGGACGTTTCTCTTGGGAGCTTGCTTGAAAATGGAGAAATGAGAGAGAGAGAGAGAGGATGGGATGTAAAGAGAGAGAGGGGGATGGGTGTGAGTGATGGAGTGATATGGAGTGAGTGATGGGTGTACTTGACATGTATGGGTTGTGTAAGAGAGAGAGTTGACTTTAGGGGTTGCTTTTAGGGATGGGACATGTACTTGATTGATGAGATTAATAGGAGATGTTCTCTTCGGTTTAGCAAATGCGTGGTGTTTCTCGAACTGAACATGAACCCACATCTCCTGGCCTGAGTATCGCTTCAGCGTGCGATACGTGGCGACGGTGTGATCGAAAGGGTATAAGTCTCAAATTGAGCCAAGTCAAATTGACAGGACGTGACTCAGGGTCACGCGCAAATGCCTATTACAGATTATGAGTCACTAGAATTTGACCGGAATGATCGCGGAAACCTATGGAATGGTACGGGCTAGGATACGGGCCTTACAATGTCACCCCTAGTATAGGGTTGCTAGAAAACCTACTAGCCTACTACCCTATAACCCTACCCCCTCTAGCAACCTTCTTTGTATCACCATAGGCCAATGATGACTTTTCTCTTATCTAGGAGAGAGAGTGATGATTGCACTCCTACAACTTTGTCCCTCTCTCTCTCTCTCTCTCTCTCTCTCTTTCTTCTCCTTTTCTCTTTAACTCTCCCTCTCCTCTCCCTTTTGCTAGCCTTCTAATGTCCCACCTCCCCCATATTTTCAACCCTCTCTTTCCCAAACACCTCCTTATCCACCCTTCATCAACTCATCTCAACCATTAATCCACTCTCCTTGGAGCTTCTAGATGCTAGTGGTGAAACTTAAGAGTTTGATTGCTAGGTGGGTGTGCTTGCATTGTAAAATTTCATATTTGTTTTATTTCCTTCTTGGTCTTCACCTTCTTCCATTGATGGAGCTTATGGGACCCATCTAGTGATGATGGTGGTGCCAAGTCTCCATGGATGTAACTTGTAGCCCATCCTACATTGCATGTAAGGGACTATCCTCCATGGATCCTTTTATGCCTTTTCTTCCTTAGATCAGGGATCTTTGGGTCATCTAGACCCTTGATCCTTGGTGGATATTGGATCTCCACCATAGATTCTAAGTAGATAGCCTTGATCATGTAGATTGTGTACATGTTGAGTTAATGTAATGTGTATGCATGTGTGATGAAGGGAAGGGCCTCAATGAGGCAGAGACCCTTCTCTTGTGGCCATTTTCTTCATTCTTTCTTCATTATTGTTTCTGATCATGAGTGTGTGGCCCACCTTGTGGATGAACAAAGTCCAAACCGTCCATGGAGGGAGGACGCCCATGGCAGTCCATCCCTTGGATGTGTGGTCTCAAATTCTACCTAAATGGGGCACATGCAAAGGAGTTTTGGATAATGGGATGGTTTGGATGTTTGTGGGGCCCACTTGGGTGGTGACACCATGATTTTTTTAGATTAAATCCCCTTTTAAATAATGTTTATAATTTATTTATTTAAGATATATGTTGCTGTCCAGAACTGTCTGGACAGATTTTTGAGCCATCTTGGGGCTTAATTTTTGAGAATTTGGTGGGGAGATTGGAACCATGTAATATATGATTCTTGAATTTGTATATCCCACCTATAAGCATGCCAAATTTCATCCCCAACTGACCCCATTTAAGCCTCCAAAAGAGTGGACCAACATGGTGGACTACCAGAAATTTTTGTTGTGCAGTCCAGTAACATTGTTCCATAAAACCTTAATTTAAAAATATTTTCTCTAATGGTGGGCCACCTTTCTAGGTCCCACCTTATTGTATATATGATGAGGGACCTTGGTCCTCAATTTCAAGAATTTTGGAGGCCTTGGACCCACTCCATTAGAGGGCCCAAAATCAGGACAGCAACATGTATGTTGCAGAATGTTTATTTCTACCTTGCTATCTTCTTTGTAATTGTGAAACTTATTGGGCCCAGCCCATTGCAGCTTTTGTGAATGTTTGTGGAGCCCACTTTATAATGTTTCAGAGGGCCATAGAGGCCATGGTGGTGGGGCCAACCAGCTGGACCAGCGAACCATACTGGACGTCCAACAAGTGGATGTACAGCGTTGTTGGTCGTCCTTAGCTAGGCCCACCATGGTGTATATTTTCATCCACACTATCCTCCCCTTTGGGTGTGGCCCACATGGAGGTTGGGTCCACCCTGAGTGGACGTCCCATGTGGGGCCCACCTTGGATGTGTGGAGCCCACCTTTGATGTATGTGGCCAGGTCATCTAAGGCCTTGGGCAGTCCCACCCTTGGGACGCCCATGCTAGGGCTGCTGCTGGGCCTGCATTCTAGCAGCAGGCCCACTTGGTTTTGGGTGACAAATCCCCTCCTCCATCTGGTGGGGCCCCTTATAAGAAGTGTTAGTCCTTTTAGAAATAAATTCCCACTCATTTTGGCAAGTTTTTGGGCCTCAGTAAGCCTAGGAAATTAAGTGGATAGAAAGTCCAGCCATGGCCATTTAAATATACACTGTATGGCTGAATTTTTATTGGAATTAAGGGCCCACCACATTGAGGGGTTTTGGGTACTTGTTGCTTACCTATTCTTTAAAATATTTTGGGCTCAATTGGTGCATGTTTTGGGCCATCATTTATGACCATTTGTGGGACCTAAACTTATACCAGATTTTAGGACTTTCTAGTGGGGGCCAGATTGGGTTGGAATGTCCCACCTTGGCCAATCATATGTTGGGTTGACCTTCCACCATTTGCTGGACTTATGGGCTGAGGAAAAAGGTGAATTTGGGCTCTTCAATACCCACTTAAATTGCTAGTTATTGGGCTAATGTAGTAGGGCCCATTTCACCCAACTTAGACTTGTTTTTGGGCCATGTTTTTGTGCTCATGGGCTGCCCATTCAGTCCAACTAAATGCATGGATTTGATGGCCATTGAAACTTGGACTTTGAGCCTTGATTCCCTTCCTTTGGCCCAGGTTATTAGGTATGTGGTTTGGATGTTGGGCCTTGGGCTTTGTAGCTTATGGTTTGTGGTTGGATGTCTTGGGGTAATTGTGGTTGAATGTCCCCATTTGGAACCCTCTAGGCCTGTTTGTATCTAAGTGTGGTTGAATGCCCACCTTAATCTCTTGTTAAGCCCATCTATATTATCTAGGCCCGTAGTTTTGTATGATTAGTCTTATGGGTCACCCCAGGTAAATGGGCCCCCACTAGAGGTTGTATTCCTTATAAGGAATTGATTAAGTACCTAGAACTTTCATGGTTAGGTAGAGAGTACATATTCTCATTTGCCTCATTAGCACCCTTATTCATCTTCATGGCCCAGTCCCATACGCATCATATGCATGCTTGGTTGAGGTATGATTGGCCATGGTTGTGCCATTGTGTAGGACATGTCCTCTTGAGCATGATAAATGCTTGGGATCGATGCATGGGTGATTGTGTGATTCATGCATCTAGCATTGTATAACATGTGGATATCCGCCCTTACTTCATCAGGGTCGTAGCCTCTATATGTATATCGTGGATGGCCGTGTGTGGACACTGGAAATGATACTTGAGCATTTGGGGCGCATAGCATTTGGGGTGCATTTGGGGAGCATTTGGGTACCGAGGAGATGCGTCAACGCCGAGACCGAGTGGAAAACATGAGCACCCGAGTGCCTTATACCGTTAGGCCGTGACTCCAACTGTTGCAAGGTCGGTTGAGATGGGGTTTGGCCTTACCCACTTGAGTGAGAGGTAAAGCTAAGCTGAGTCTGACTAGCTCATGAAATGGGTCCGCTACCGTCGAGCCTCACTGGTGATTGGCTGTCCACAGGCAGGTAGTGAGGTCTCTTACACTCGTTTAACTGTGCAGGTCTTGGAAAGCGACAGTCATCCAGCAGTGTACTTGACCCTGGTGGATTCCTTATGATAGAACTGTACTTACTAGATATAAGGATTGACATTACTTCGCATTGCATTTGCATCGACTATATAAGCCTTATATTGCATCACCTCGGTATGGCATCCAATACTCATCTATTACATTGCATAGCTTTGGTACAGCTTACTGCATTCATAGTTTAGTCTCGGTACGGCTAGTATCATTCATGTTTCCTTCTTCATTCTCCCTTATCTCCTTCTGAGCACCATTGTCACACACTTTCACCACCCTCTAAGCTTTCTATAAGCTTATGCATGATTGATGCATGCAAGAGATCCTAGGTCGGCGTAGTAGCGGTGGAGTCTGAGGACCCTTTGCAGACTTTTCTCTTCCTTTCTCACCTTATGTATTTCCTTTTGAGCCTTATGTACCTATAAAGTTTTAAATTCTTAGTGAATTTTGTAATGTGTCTCCTATGATTATATTCCTAAGATTTACTTCTTATGATCTTGGGTATGCTCTATCGGATTAGATTTTGCTATGAAAATCTTCCTTGTGGGATCCCAAGATCGAAACCTGAGCCAGGAACCTAGAATGGGATACTACGAAGGTTGTTGCGGCCGAAACCGGCTATCGGGTTCCTTGTGAGTCCGATTACTGAGTCTAGGGTGTGACACATATGTTCATCTATTCTATTTTAAATATGCTCAAATGTGCAATTACCTGATATGATGAAATAAATCATGAAAATCTCATGCTTAGATTAAACAAACATACAAAGTGTGTTTCTTTTGAAACAGGTTCAGATTACAACAATATCAAGTTTAATCAAAATGTTTATTATTTTCTATTCTAAAGCCAAAATGCTTCAAGATCAGTCACGAGCCTTCGAATATGATATGTTTATCCTTCTAAAAAATACGAGTCTTCAATGATAATATGTTTATCTTTCTGAAGAGGACGACGATGTCTTTGTCTCTCACCTTTCTAATGACAAAGGAGGATTATCTCGTAATATCTGCAAAGGCGGAGAAGGATAGAATTGTAAAGAATCATCATTTTCTTCTAGAAATTTTGAAAATTCAACTGTATTCTTTAAAGGAGTACTAAAGGCTATCCATCCTTCAAAAGTGTCAGCAAGCTTCACCTCATAAATATTATCTTATGAGGAAATATTTATTTAAAGTTGGCTTGAAGAGGGGGCACGATCTGTTTCTTCAAAATAGCCGATTCCTTGGTCTTTTTTATAATCTTTTAAGTGAGGAGGAAGAATCCATATAGCATGATCTACTGGGTAAAAATTGTCCACCAACTAATACTGATGAACCCACCAGCGCATCCAATAATAAGAAGCGCTAACTAGATAATTGTAGCCAAGAATTATGAAGCGCGATCCAGTCTGGACGTTCAAGAGCTGCTTCCATATCAAAGCCCAATTATACGGCCAGACGTCATAACTTCTCATCGCTCTAATGACAATATCACAAGTCTCTGGTACAATTTGATCGAATTGAAATTGGCGAGCGAATCTACCTGGATAGGATGGTTCACGCTAGAATACACTACCTTCCCTCAAAGGAAGAGTACTAGATCTGATGGAGACAAGGAAAGAATGCTAGCCAAATGAGATAAAATCATTACCAACAGCTGCTACATCTTCGGAAGAGCTAGTAAATGGAAATTGATGAAAGTCGATAGGACCATTGCTTTCTATCTTTCTAGTGACTGAGCCATTTGACTTCTCAATCATCTTTCTTAGTTGGTAATGTTGAAGAGGAAGATGGTCAGGGTTCGAATATGCTCTTTTAGAGTCAACAAATCTCCAGGGGAAGTACACTCCTAGCCAGCCTATGAAAAAATGCCATGGAGCACAAACAGGAAAAGATTCGGAGGTAGGATCTTTAGAACTAGAAACGACATCCCCAAAAGCACGATAAAGGGAGCACAAAATCGGAGAAGCTAGTGAATATTTTTGGCCCTCCGCCAATGCACCCATAACCACAAAGAAAGATGGCCAAATGATATCTATCTGTTCAGAATCCAGAAATATTACCAAGCTCAACCAGTAAGCTAGAAAAGCAGCTAGTTTGTAGGAAGAACTCTATTCAGTGGTATTCTTAATGTTCTTGCAAATGGTATTGAGTTCTTGATGGTTATGGCATGCAAAGTTATCAAGGTGAAGATACAGTTATTAAAGCAAGACCATACAAGATTGAAATTTTAGAAATAGAAGGTAGGAAGGAGAATGTATACTGCGACTTTTGAGAAAAATGAGCTAGCCATTCCAGAGAAGTAATGGGATCGGGCTGAGGGAAATTAGCCGATGCACTGAAAAGTTCAAGCGTGGTCTTTAAAATCTTAAATTTGTTATCCCTTGTGGAAGCTAGAACGGTTCACCATTATAACGTATATATGCATTAAAAAAATATTACCCGTGATGGGAAGACCTATTATGCAAAGAAGATCTCATAAGGTAATACTCATTTCACCTGGGGGAAGATGGAATGAGTTGGTAATTGGAGACCAATGATTGAGGAAGCCTCTGAAGATAGCTGCATCATCGTGAAAATGTTCTAACGAAGCTATGATTGCATTAGAGAGGTTAATCTGCTCTAAAATGGTGGTGTGTTTTCGAGTGATGGCTCAAGCCCAAGCACTGTAGAAGTTGCGAAGAGACAGAAGACCTATTGCTGAGAATTTTTCTGTATTCCATGGTAATCTTTCAGAGAAGAAGAGTTGCTTAGCAGTTTTAAAATAATGAGTAGGAAAAGGTTGTTAAGGATCATGGCATGGACATAAAAATCTCATTTTATGAATCCTTCCAGCTGTTTGGCGGGGTTCATTCTCTTCCAGATATCCTGTCAATATCCTTGGTTCCATCATAATCCAATTATCCACGGAAACAAGGCTATTTCATCAATCCGATGGTTCACTATGTAAGATTGACCAGTGACACCGTAAATTGATGGGATGACAGTTGTTTCATTGTTAGAGGGGTTATGAAGTTCTAAAGTTTCCTCATTTATCTCAACATAATTCCAAGTATGTTGGAAAACTTGTCCAGATCTTGAAGAAGATGTATGTTGCTTCTTTCTTAAAGATGAGCTTTTCGAATGTTTCATGCTTGAGGGATGAAAGCTATCGGAACAACTATAAGAAGAAATTTTAGCAGAGTTCAGGTACTTAAAAGGTTTCCTAGGTAGGAAGCAACTATTGTGCACAGGTAAGCGTTGTGCGCAAACAGGCGTTGTACGCTGGACAGCGTTGTGTGGTGAGATGCATTAAGCACAAGAAGATGTTGTGTGAAGAGGATCTGCACATAGAGGAAGCCGGCTGAGATCCCGAATGGATGAAATAAAGCTAAGTCCTTATATAACACTCCAGACTCAGGTGTATTGTGCGGACCCAACCGCACAACGAGCAGTGTTTGCCCGCAAAGGGGGAAATGAGTGAAAGTTTCTATATTGATCCTCCATTTCATCTTAAAGAAAGAAAATCAGAAATGAAGGATCAAGGGGGCATCTGTTGAGGCATAAAAAAATCAATTAGAAGAAGAGGAGAAATTCTGGAGAAGATATAAATGCTATAACATTTGGTTGTGCAGCGCACAACAGATGTTGCCTTGGAAGTTTGGTTATGCGGCGTACAATAAAAGTTGGCTCGGAAGTATCATTGTGCGGCGCACAACAGAAGTTGCCTCAGAAGTATTGTTGTGCAGTGCACAAAAGAAGTATCATTGTGTGGTGCACAACAGAAGTTGTGTTACACTGCACACGAAGGGTGTTAATGCACAATGGGTTTTGTGAAGAGGTCGCACGTGCGGGAGGTTATAAATACCCCACTATCCGTTATAATTGATTCATTCGAACAATACTAGAGTAGTAGAGAGAGATCCATACTTTAGAAGAATTCAGGTACTGGAAGTACCCATTGTGTAGTGCACAACCAGTGGTTCGCACAATGGAGTGGGGCACACAATGAGTGGCCCACACAACAGGGATGGGGTGCACAACCCATGATCGGCACAATGGGTGCACATAACAGTCATGTGCGCACAATGAGTCCACTATGTGGACAGTCAGCTTAAGAGAAGATTATTTATCTTGAAGGGATCAAAAGAGACACTAATCTAGGTTGAAAGATCAAAGTATCGTCTTAGAAGTATGAAATCAATCAGGATGAATATTATTCCAGCACAACGATATCTCCATACTGAAGATCATGATGCGATTTGAAATGCTGCAGGAATTAATATTAAAACATTTGATATTTGTATTAAATTATGTAAATACTTTACTTTGGAATCAAAAGAGATAAAGGATGTAAACAAATTCAGAATAAATAAATATTGAGATTGTTCTCTTCATTCTTCCTTCATTAATTATTGAGTAAAATAATTATCCTAAATTGAATGTATTCGTTTCTTGTCGAAACATGAAGATGAAGATGTTGATAAGGAGGTAGTTCTATTGGCTCAACGGTTCAAAAAATTCTTTAACAAGAACCGTGGGAGACCATACAATAACAAAGGAGTTTAACTAGACCACAAACGCCAAATAAGTAAAACCTTTAGGAAGTCCAAAGAACTTCAATGCTATAATTGCCAAAAGTATGGACATATATCCACTGAGTGTCCATCAAAGAAATCGAAAGGAAAAGCTATGGCAGCAGCATGGTATGACTCAGATGAATCCAATTATGAAAACAGTGAATCCGAAAGTGAAGATGACCAAAAGTCACTAAAAATACTTATGGCATCTACAACTATAGTCATTCCCAACCTAAAGAACAAAATTGAAGAAAAACATTTAAATATGAAGGATGAGAGCCAAATGTGCAATCTATTGGCTCACATCACATCATCCCCTTAAGAATATTGAAAAGCGACCCCAGTGGTCCATGTGAGCTAAATCGTATATCTGAGGATAATGCCTCCTATATAAGCATTAGAGTCAAACCAAAGGATTAAGCTTTATGACTGGTCTAATTGTTAAATCTGAGGATTCCTTGCCTCTAAACATTTTGATAATTCCGTGTTAAAATCATATGGTGAACACATGTGCAATTAGGAAAATCTATTACAACAACCTCTGAGTTGTAGGGATACTTTGGTAACACCGAACTTATCTTCGGTGCTACCGAAATCGAGCCATGTAAAACTACTTAAAATCCCTCGTTGCTCAGTTCTTCTTAGACTGTCACTTCTCTTGTTTCTAACCTAGTTCGGCGGAAAGGATGTGCAACCAAAATTAGTAAAATCTAAGGTATTCCCTAGTGTTTTCCCCTTACATCTCAAAAATTAGGATCACTTGCCTTAGGTTCGTCTCCTCTTGATAGGTCTTTATCATTCCACTTCATTTCCCTAAATAGAGTCATCATCGCCTAGAGAAAACAGATCCGAGAAGAAGCATGACAAAGAAGACTCAACCAGAACTAGGTAAAAAAAGAAAAATTGTACATTCCAAAGCATGGATGATCTTCTAACCAATCGTCTAGACCCTCATCCTCTTCAGATCCTATCTCTACCAGTCCTATTGCTGCTAGATTTTTGAAGAGAAGGATTGTATGTGAAAGAAAAGTAGATGTGAACTGTCTTGAAAATTTTAAAGTGTAGGAAATTCTTTCATGACAAGGATGGCTACAAGCTCTGTCATTTGGAGGGCCAGTTAATGAAACCTTGGTCCGATCATTTTTATCTCATTGCACATTATCTAGGGGTTTCGAAGCTGACTACGATGGTCGAATAATTAAAATCACCCCATATCACATCTCAACTCTTATAGGAATACCATTGTGCTCCAAACAACCCTCTGAATTAAACTTACCCACTAAAGCAAAAAGAGCTATTTGGACCAAATTTTTGTGCAATGGGAACAATGTACCTTGGCATTACGGGAATGCATTACGGGCCGCAAATATGTCCCATGATTATCGTATACTCCATCTGATTTGTATTTCTAACATCTATCCTAGATATGGTAATCATACTGAGCTTACACCATTCATGATGGAGACCCTATATCACATTGGTAAAGGGGAACCATTATGCTTGCCTACCATAATATACAATGAAATCATTTCAGGATTTGTGTCTAACTCCACAGCAATACCTTTCTGACATTTGTTGTGTAAGTTGGCCCATCAATGTGGATTTAGGGTAGCTGAAGGTGAATCTATATCAGTCCCAGAAATCAATATGAATAGTTCAGGAAAATGAATCTCTCTTCTGTGAATGAAACTGATAATCCAACAATGACAGAAGAAGAGCTTCCAGGGAAGGAAGATGATATGGTTAAAGAAGGCCTAGATACCCATTCACCAACCTTAGCTCCTCCAACTTCTACTCCTCAGAAGAAAGCTCTTATGAAATTTTTGGAGGAACAATCGAGGCTTGGTGAGATGATTAAGTCAATGGAAGAAAAGCTCCACTCACTCCAATAGTTGGTGGAGTAGATTGCGGCACATTTGTCATGCCCACAAGAAGATATTGTTGATGGATTTCCTAGATTAACTATGTGTTAAGATCAATATATAATTTTTTTTCATAGATTTTTAGATACTGTAGTTTACAGCTAGAAACCTATTCTTCTTGATATATTGATGCATTGTTCATCCATTTTCTTGATAACTGACTTTCCAAGGAAATTGGAGGACTCCAGCTTCTCTTTTTTTTTGTATTATTTTGGTGATAGGTTTACCTAAAGTTGCATATGCATAATTTAATCTTCTACTAAAATATTCCACTTGCTTTTAATGTTATACCTGAAGATCTTCATGTTGTGGCTCCAATATATGCATCCTTATAAACTTAATTGAATATCGTTATTTCTGCTTAATATTTCCAAAATATGATTACAGCACATCAATGGTTAGAGACAAGGGCAAGGTTCCTGCAAGAGGAGAAAATTCCTCCTGAAGAAATAATCGCTCTCAATATTCAAATCCTATAGAAATAGCTATGTCGAACAAAGCTGTCCATGACAGATTGATCAGATCCCTTCTTATTGAACCATATCGGATTGATCTCTACTTAGGATCAATTGGGTGGGATAACCTGTTACATTTTGGAGGAGAGATCCAATATGACCTCATTCATCAGTTTTTAAACTCCTGTCATGACACAGAGGATGATCCTCCATTAATCACATTAAATACATAAACAAAGTCAAGGAGATCACTCCTTCAGTGCTGAGCCAACTATTGCATCTCAGAGTCACACACACTCCCCCGACTGATCGTCCTTTAAATCATTTGGGAGTCTGGGGAGAAGTAACCCGAGCATTGTGTGATGGCTCCACAATCCCCCGGAACAAACGGAACGTCCTCCATTCGTCACATTTGGACTCAACTATGAAAGTGATGTACAACATTCTGAGTACAATTGCATACCCATGCGAAGTTTTCGGAGATATGATATTTCCTTTTGTTCTGAATATCCTGTATGACATCCTTCAGGGGATTGAGATCTGCCTACGCACCTTTATCCTAAAATGTAACGCCCCGGATTTCGAGGGTCGAGTAAAGCTCAACTCCCGAGATGTAACGCATCACTTATGCAACATAGATAATGATGTTGAAATGTTGTTCAATTCAATACATTAGTCATGAGTGGGATTACACTAAAACAGCATATCATACTCTAGAGATAAGTAAAACTTAGCAAGCAGAAGACTGAAACACGTATATATAAGTATGTAAGGGTGTCGCAACCTCTAAAATATGAGTATGATACTGGGCTGAATATAAACATGTATTGTTTTAAAATTTACAAAATATCAAAACATACATTTCCAACTAATCCTTGTATCCCTGTAATCCCATCGAATCAGCACGAGGTCTACATAGACCCGCCTGATAGCTGAACATAGGAGAATTCCTCCTCCTCATCTACGAAGTCCAGATCAGCTGCATAGACTTCGACATCACCTGCATCTAAACCAGAGTCTGGCTAGTGTTTTAAAATACCGTCCCAGAGTGGGAGTGAGTGATTAACTCAAAGGCAAAGGTTAACAAGTTATCAATTCAATCAAGTTGTAATAATAAAGCAGTACAACAATTACTTCCTAGCTACTCTTATTAATGCAGGGATGGTGTGTAGTAATGATGCATGCCTCGCACAAAGCTCCCTCAAAAGTAACTTCGTCAACCGTTCGCACATGACAAACTCCCTAAATGTGCAAGTTCCTCGCCAAAGCACATGCAATGCGGTGCATGGTTGTGTTAGCCAAGTAATTAATTAGGCTTATTCATACAGTAGATTCGGGAAGCTAAGGTACCTCCCTTTATATCATTAACCTAAACCGAAGGATCCATCTAAGGTCGTCGATCCTAGTTAATCACATATGATAGAAAAGTTGTGGGGCATCACCCCTAATGAAAAGCAGTGGATAGGCAAATTCAAGATTTTATACACTAGGTCACTATGGGGAGGTTCGTCACCTCAGCATAGGCCGACAGCTCGAATACAGTGTCTCATACTAGCGTTTTTGACTCACGGGTTGGGGTTACTCACTGGCCACTACAGGGAAGCTCATCACCCTAGCGTAAGCCAACAGCTCAACCAAGGTGTCCCATACCACCATGCTCGGCTCATGAGTCTTAGCGGATCATGGTACCATGGTTGAAACGGGTCTTTACATTGGTAAGTGGTACCTTAGATTCAAGCAGTAGTGTCATAGTTGGTAAACACATAATAAACCAATCGGTTTATTAGACAAGTTCAATTGGTATGGGCGCACGCCAAATTAATCGACATGGAGCGCATAAGCACCCCACGTGGCTTAACCACTGTCGACAATCATCGTGTGACTCGGATTCACTGAACTCATCAAATGTAGCGAGACTAATTTGGCCACTCAAACGGGAACTGTTACCGATTGCCTGGACCATGTGGTAGTCCCAGTCTTACTAAAATGCAATAGATAGCTACATGTGATAAGCATATCAACATTTAACAAACATTCCAATAAAGATTCTCATTCACGCATTTCATCGAACATATTAAACATGTTACCAAACATTGCATTTCATCCATAAATTGGATAGTTAAAATTAAGATTGCATCAAGGAAACTCTACATATATATAAGGTAATTGAGAATCCTATCTCAATACCCTTACTAAATACAATTCATCTACAATTTCTCATTCAGACATTTTATCAAACACTTAGACTACGCATTACTAAATACATAGACTAGATTAGTTACGATATGAACTATCACAATTTATTACACATAGATCGTGGTACACACAAAAATATGAATCCTAGATTTATAGTCATATTAAGCACAAATCACAATTTCATATTCATTCAAGCATTTCAACAAACTCATAGAATGCATCTTATATTCAACATAGTTCACACATGTATGATTTATCGAAAACGTCGTAACTATGATCATATGGCAGTAATCAAGTCAGACATAAATCATTGCTGACATTGAAAGCCTTGAAAACCATAACCTAAATGTTTATAGTTCGCACCTTTCGTCGGAATACTTGATTCGGACTCGGTTCGAATCATACGTTTCCGAACACAGAACAACGGGTACCTAAATCATGAAATAGGTTAGCTATTTCATCGATTACTCAATCCGGCTTTCTAAATCAAGATTAGGGTTAGGATTTCTTAACTAAATCATAGTTGGAATGGTTCGTGTAGCGATGGTTAGGGAGGGGGGGATGAATCAGTGCGTGGAGTTGTGGGAAAGAATCCCAGCAAAGATCTCTAGGAATCTCTCTTCCTTCCTTCCTCTTTTCTCTCCTTTTCTCTCTCTCTCCTAGGGTTTGGAGCAAATTCGTATGAGAGAGGGGTGGAGTGGTTTAAGGGCTTTAAATAGGCCCAGAATTGGTGTAAATGGCCCCAGGGCCATGGTATACTTAGGTTATAACCAAAAGATGTCTGTTTTGGGTAAATGGGATACATCTAGAGGTCCATTACTCACCTACGGCATGGAGCAAGTTCCCTGACCATGGATCTAAGCCAAGTTATGACTTTGGTGTGATCGGAATAGCGGATCGACCGTGGAGGACCTATATCAGATCAACGGTCGTTGTCACTCGATCAGGGCCACAAGTATACCGATATGTGCAGGGAAATTTCCTTGATCCATGGGTGAAGTTCGGTCAGAATCTGACGGTCTGAAATCTTCAATTTCGCGCACAAGCGAATCACCCAATTTACTTAAGTTTCGTTACATTTTCTAAAGATATTCACGTTTCTCACACACTTTACTCAGGGCTCAAGTTGTGCATTTCTGGACATTATTTGGGCTTGGGTTCCACGATGGTTGTCAAGCCCAATAAGATGGTTATAATCCTATAATTTTGCGGTCATCAGACTTTCGATGTGCAGTCCAGGTCCGATACGGAGTTTCAATGTGCTCCTGAGAGCAACAGGCTTTTGGGATTTCTCCTAGGTTTTTAAGTAATGTTGAGTCAGCGATTTTGATGGTTTTGGGTCTTGCCATTTGTATAAATAGTGGTTCAAACTAATCCACCAATTAATCCAATTTAGTACTTAATTAATTTTTGTCTAATTTCTACAGAATACAGTCCTTAGGGATTTCTGGATGAGGTGGTACTCGGGTCTTTGTACGGATTTTTTTGAGACGTTACATGAAACAATTGATCCAACTAGTCAAGGGCAATCATTGTACTAGCCTTCCTTTCCCTAGTGTCATCTGTAAACTCTCAAAATTTCTTGGGTTGCCACCTACTCATGATACAGTATATCCTGTCGTATGCTTCATCAAAGAAACTCTAATTTAACTGAGTGCTTGCAACTACACTTAATGAAAATCAGGAATACAAGAGCGACAACGAAGCTCAAGATACTCCCATGGCCACTGGCAAGGATTCATGTCGTACCCCAGTGCCTGCACCTAGTCCATTGTCAATCAGCATGGGGCGCCATCTTCACCAAAACGATCCAATTCACCTTCTCCTCGATGGACGGTCGAATATTGAAGGTCGTTTCGGGCAATGTGAAAATCAGTTCTCTGGAATTGAATTGCATCTTGACGCTCTTCAACATACTGGGGAGCATATTACAGAGTTGCTCTTGTCTCAACGCACTTTTATCCCTCCACATGGAGGTGGATCTTCTAGATGAAGTTCTGTTGTTGTGTTGTTGTTAATTAAATCTGGATAATTTATTTTAATATGTTGGTTTTGGTATGCCCTTAAGGCCTTAACCTTTAAATTTTCCTTCTAAAATATAATTTTTTAATGTTTTGGTATGTCATTGGTATGGACCATGACATGGTCGTAGGATAGGTTGTTTTTGTCATGTAATTAACAAAAGGGGAGATTATTAGTGCACTTACTTACACACATGTTTGTCAATCACGTGACTAGTTGTGTCAAGTAGTCGGATGAGTTCTTGGCAAATGAAGAACGATGACGCAACTGGAGCAAAAGCCCGAACTACAAAGTCAACATTTAAAGAAGCTTCTATGATCTTGACCTTGTAAATAGATGATCCCAACCTAAATAGGAAAACCTACTTAGGTCATCTATTCAAAGCCAATTCCGAGTTCATAGTTTTTATCTTTTAGTTTTGGCTTTATTAAGTCCCAAGTTGGTGAATGATTAAACTGACAAAATAGAAAAATCTGTCCATTTTCGATAAGAAGAAGGTGTCACCAAATAACACCTTTGGTACCACCGAAGATACCTAAGGTGTTACCAAATGATTACAACGTTAATTCCATGCCACCGACTAGATATTTCAGTGACACCGACTGCCACCGACGAATGAAGTTCGGTGCCACCGAAAGGGACTGTTTTCATTCAGCAACTTAAGGAATTAATTTGGTACTATCGAAAGATATTTCAGTACTATCGAAGCAAGTTTAGTGATACCGAAGTGGGCTTTAGTAGCACCGTAAACTAGCTGTTTTCTATCCGTTGGAACTTTTTATCTATAAAAGTGGCTTGTAGAAACTTACAAAATTGGTGGAAATAGGCATCATAGAGTCTCTAGTGTATCATAAGCTTATCCTAGCCCATTTAAACTCTATCCATACGAGTTTCATGTTCTCTTCATTGTGATCCTTCACTCCTATGAGCATTCAAAGCTCCTATTAATGAAGAACATGAACTCATGCCTTCTTTAGAGTACAAAGGCCAAACCAATAGGAAAACTCTTTGCCTTTTAATATTATAGAGTATCCATAGGTTGAATCTCTTAGGAAATCCACTCATTATCCTAGATAGGAGATTCAACCAAATCGCATTACCTTGGTCAAGGTTCTTGATCGTAAAGCCAAACCAATAGGTAAATCTAAGCTACGCGATTAGGGGAGCACCGAGAAGTTGATTCAAGCACAAGAGAACTCTATCCAACAAGTAAGTGTCATAGTTAAAGAGTTCAAAGTTTAGTATCTTTCCTCGTGTAGGATTGAGGCTAAAGAGTTTGCTATCAACAAACTCGTTTAGGTTCCTTGTGTGGGACCTTGGCCGGTGGGCCTAAACGGAAGGTACCTTCTGTGGGACCTTGGCCGGTGGGCCTAAACGGTAGGTGCCTAGTGTGGGACCTTAGCCGGTAGGCCTAAACGTGGGTTCTTAGTGTAGGACCTTTACTCTTGCGGAGAGCATAAATTTGTGTCCTTAATGTAAGACTGTAAAGGTTATTGGTGAACATGTTTTGAAACCATTAACAGTGAAATCCGGTGCACTATGGGATTCAGTGTGGATGCTGGGAGTGGAGTAGGCACGTAGCCGAACCACTATAAATGCTTGTGTTTGAAATTGTCATTTGCACATCTGTTTAATCATACTTATATATGCTTGAATGTTTTAATTTCTCATACATGATTGAATGAATGCTATGAATTGATAGGAAGCACATTCCACACACAAGCTAATGACACTTGGTTAGTTGTTGTTTCTGCATATCTTTAATAGCCTTTGTGATTGGAACCTCTAACTAGCTTGGAAGCCATTGGAGTTATATTTTCTTACTTGCTTTAACTTAAATGATTATTTAAGTTAGGCAATCAAGACTTTATATAGGCAAAAATATTTAAAAAGTCCTATTCACACCTTAACTCAAATTCTTTCTTCAGTATCAATGGTATAAGCAGCAATTTTAAAATAGGCGTAATCTTTAATGCAATCAAACCATGTTCAATAGAATCGAAACTGACTTCGATTGAAATCAATGAAATCGAATTTATCAGTGTAGTTCATGTTTTACTCCTCTAACATTCTAAGTATTCAACACTTAAGCTTACCAAAGTTGTTTTTAAATGAATTTGAGGTAAGTTTAAGTTGGATGGGGGTCATATACCTTAAGGTTTGGTTTAGGAAGAGAGGCTTCATTTACCTGTTTGGAGCACTCGGGCTTCTCTCTTATTGAGGTCTTCATCTTGAAATCTTTATCTTGGGACTCACTTAAAGATAGACTCAACACTCACGTAATTTGACAAACTAGGGCACTTTCAGTTTGGAATATCCTGGGGACTCCTTTATATAGTTTTATAACTCAAACTTTCACACCAAGTTGGAAAAATCTACAAACCGCTTCAAATTTATGCACTCCGTGTAAACTCCGCTTACGCATTCGATGTCATCGAAAATTGTCCAGAATTGTCCAACGAGTTTAGCCTGAAATTCTTGAATTTATCAATGCATCGAACTGGCTTCGATTGCACCTTCGATGTCATCGAAAGCTATTCTGGAATTATTTTAGAACTATGTTTTTCTGGCCCCGGAATTTCAGAATATCTTTTTTCAGGACAATTTTTAGGATTCCTTTTCTTCATTTCAAATCTTTGATTCTCTTCATTCCTCATTTAGTTTCCTTGGATCTTTTGCATGTGAATTCTTCATTAATGACTTCCAAATCTTCAATTCTTCATTATCTTCTTTTAAGCTCTAAACATATCCTTTTAAGCGCATATTTATCAAGCTTCTGAATCACCTTGCATGACAAAAATGTATATAATTAAATTAAATTACCAATTAAATGCCAGAAAAACTAATGTAATTAAAGGGCTCAATATGCATTATTTGAGTCTCAACAGACCCCCCAACTAGCATTTTGCTAGTCCCGAGCTGTAATGACCCAAAAAATTTCATGTAAAGACCCGAGTACTACCTTAAATTTCTTAGAAGTTTGATGTGGGTTATTTAGTGCTAACCTTGATTGCTTGTGAAATTAGCATCAATCACTTTAAATTTGATCTGCAGGACTCAAAACCTGTAGAATCGTTAGCGCTATGTTGCTCTAAAATCTAGGATTCAACGCTAAATCCAGTTGCTTTCAGGAGTACTTAGAATCTTTGAATCGGACCTGGACCACGCGTCAAAAGTCCGACAGTGATGATCTTAGACATTTATGATCTCCTGGTTAGGCTTAACCATCACCTTAAAAATCAAGTCCAGTTGATGTTCTGGGTCGATTTGCTTTAGTCCGGAGTGTAGAGTGTGAGAAAGTGGAGAAATTAAATATGAAATTATGAAATCTGAGTCATGTCGCTTGCGCGCCGATTCTAAGCTTTCTAACCATTGGTTTCTGACCCAATTTCACCCTCGGATCAGGGAAGATGGCCCGGGCATGTCATAGTGCTTGTAGACCTAATCGAGTTTCGGTGACCGTTGAAGTGAGATTGGTCCGCCACGGCTGATCTGTAAATCCGATCGGTATGAAAACTCAGACTGACCTAGATCCATGGTCAGTGAGCTTAAGTCCGACCGCACGTGGAAAAAGGACCACCGGAAGTGCTCCGTTGGATCGAAATAGACCTGATTTGGTTATAACCTAAGTATACCTTGGCCCTGGGGCTATTTTCATCAATGTTAGGCCTATATATAGACCTTAAAACCCTCACTCTCTATTCCATACGAATTTTCTAACCCTAGCTAAGAGAGAGAGGAGAAAAGAGAGAGAAAGTGAGAGAGAAGTTGGTGAATCATCTTGAGATTCTTCCTTGTAGCTTTGCATCCTTAAACCATCACTTCTGAATCGTTATTCCGGCGATTCTAAGTTTATTCTTGGGTAAGTCAATCAAACCCTAACCTGTTTTAGAGCTTAGAATAGTCTAAGTGTTGATGTAGCTCATTTCTATTCATGCCTTAGGTTATCTAGTCGCCGTTGACGAAGACTTATCGTCTGAATCAGATCGGTGCGCTTTTTCTGGTTTAAGGTGCGGACTATATTCGTATAGGTTATGGTTTTCAAGGCTTTCAATGTCAGATAATGGTTTATGATTGTTGTGGGTGCAATTTCACATGCCAAATGCGATGTTTATATTGTGTTCCTGATATATATGAGATATATTGAGATTTGTGTATTCTATGTATATGTAGAAAGTATCGTATACGTATGAAATACGAACATGTGTTTGCCATGATTAATTGTCGTGTAGTTGTGCTAGTTGCATGTGTGTCAACTCCTTGGCAAAAGGAATTGTCCAAATGTGCGTTATCGCCAACATACGTCATGTATGTTGGAATATGTAGTCTAAGAGTTTGTAAAAATGTCTGAATGATCTAATGTGTAATATATTATCCTATTTACGGGCGTTGAGAAGAGATTCTCAACTCTCCTATTGGTGTGTATGAATTCCTATATACAATTTACATTCTTTGTTATTTAAGTTCAAGCACTACTTATGTGTAAATCCATGTTAAGTTGATATTCTTCAAATGCTCACATACTGTATGATTTGAATTGTTGTTCCATTACTGTTCTAAATTGTTAATATGAATAGCGGTTATAATTGAATGTGTTTGGGACTATGAAATAGTCCAGGAAATCGGTAACAAACCATGAGTTCGTGGGCGAGGTTGTTTTCGCCACGTAGGACGTGTTTAACGAACTCGAGTCATATTAGGGTTGTCGGCAGTGGTTTGGCCACACGGAGTGTTTGCGCACTCTATGTCGTTCAACTCAACATGCACTCGTGCTAGTCGAACTCGTCAAGTAACCTGATTGTCCTGATGTATGTACACCATGTATGGACGCTTTTGTTTGAATCTAGGGTACCAAACTTACCGATGTAATCCCGTTAACCGTTATACTTTGATCCGCTAAGACTTATGAGCCGGGTTTGGTGGTATAGGACACTGTGGTCAAGCTGTCGGCATACGCTGGGGTGACGAGCCTCCCCGTAGTGACCAGTGAGCACATCAGACTCGTGAGCCGATTATGGTGGTATGGGACACTATATTTGTGACATGTGCTGTCGGCCTACATTGATTGGTGACGAGCCCTTTGTAGTGACCTCGAGCATACCTTGATACTGCATTAAAGCGACGAGCCTTAGGGTAGTAACTAAGGTATGATAGGCATGCATTGATTGGTGACGAACCCTTTGCAGCGACCTAGAACCATATGATCATATGAGATTTTCTAGGACTGACGACCCTAGAATGGATCACTGTTTGGAAATTGATATGAGGAAAGTACTTTAGCTTCCCAATCCTGCTGTATGAAAAGGACTAATAACAACTTGGTAATCATGTTCATGCACCGCATTGCATGTGCGTTGGAGTCGTTAGCACTGCGGGAGGTTGTCATGCGTACCGTAAGATGAAGACGCTGAGGGAGTGCAGGCGAGGGCATGCATCATTTCTACATACATCCTTGCATTAACAAGAGTAATTAGGACTTGTTTGATTGTATTGCCTTATCATTACTGCTTGACTGATTTGATATCATGTTAACTCTTACTGTATAGTTCCACTGAGTTGATCACTCACTCCCTCATTTTGGGACAGTGTTTCAACACCAACCAGACTCTGTCTTAGATGCAGATGATGACGCGACCCCTGAGGCAGAGCAGGAGTATGAGGATGATGAGGACGCGTTTTCTTTTATGCAGTTCTCAGGCGGGTTCATGTGAGCCGTGTCCTGATCTACGGGGATTCTGGGTTTTATTTTGTAATGGTTTATATCATTTGATACTTGCATTTTGAGACACACATGAATGTAATTATGACCTGGCAGAGTATACATATTACAGGGACTTGCACATGTACACATATATTTCTTTAAGTCTTCTGCTTGCGTCTTTCACTTATCCCTGGATTATGTTTACAGTTTGGCTTAATCTATTCCATGTTTTATATACTCATACAGACAACATACATCCATCATTAATTATGTTACATAAGTGATGTTTTGAAACTCGGGAGCTGAGTTATGCTCGACCCCCGAATTTCAGGGCGTTACACGAGCAAAACATGCATGACATAATCTTCGATTCTCGAATTGCAATCCACTTTCAGAAAACAATCTTTTGTGTAAACAAGTATGAATGAGTATAATCCAAATTGAAATTTTGAAAACCTAGAGCCAAATCATACAAGCAATTAATCAAGTAAGTTCTTTATCAATCACTTAAGAGCATAAGTTCATATATCATGTTTCCAATGTGCTTAGTGAATTTCACTTACTTTCCATAAAAAAACTATCTTTTCATAATATTAGCCATGTTCACCACATTAAGATTAATTGAGAAATCAAGTACTGATTCCAAATATATTACCTCATATTTCTTTTTTCGATTTTAGATTTTATATTGACAGTCTTCATTTTCACATTCTTTTCAAGTCTTTTCATTCTTTTTTTTTTAAATTATCATGACCTTTTTATCGATCTCTCTGTTTTTCTAACTAGTTCTTTTCATCGTTTTAAGGCGAATAGTATTCTCCAGACTCAATCCTTAATATTTATCAATGATAAACATACTAACAATTAGAAATTCTAGTATAATTCGTAGAAAGCAATTTGAATGTGGCTTGTGACTTAGATTATCATGATATTCAAACTTCTTCTTAATTAATTAAATGCAAGAACTTAGACAATAGTCTACTCGGTTGATCGAACTCCAACAATTCAAAGTTCAATCTCTATCTTATCATCATACTCAAGGCATTCTTAATTGCACCACCTATCACTTTCTAAATAGGTTTTTAATTTGAGAAATTGAAAATTTTTAAAATTTTTACTCAATGACTAAGAAAAATGGATTAGTTTACCTAATCCACACCCCCAACCTAAAATCTACATTATCCTCAATGTAAAAGATATGAGCATGCAATGCACATGAGACAACGAAAAGAAAGGAGAAGTGATGACACCTTTGATGAGACTTCGATGGCATCAACAGGTCGTCGATGGCATCGAACCCACTTTGATCACATCAAACTAGCATGGAAACTATTTCGACAAGAAACAAATGCATTTAATTTAGGAGAATTATTTTACTCAATAATAACAAAGGAAGAATGAAGAGAACAATCACTATGTTTTATTTATTATGAATTCGTTTACATCCTTTCTCTCCTTTGATTCAAAAATAAAGTATTTACATAATGCAATACAAATATCAAATGTTCTAATTGTTAATTTCTACAATATTTCATATCGTATCATGATCTTCAGTTTGGAGATGTTATTGTGCTGGAATAACATTGTAATGACCCAGAAAATTTTGTGCCAAGACCCGAGTACTACCTCTATTTTCCTTAGAAGCTATTTGTGGGGTAATTAGCGCTAAACTCGATTGTTTGTGAAATTAGCATCAATCACTTTAAATTTGATCTGCATGACTCAAAACCTGTAGAATAGTTAGCGCTATGTTACTCTGAAATCTTGAATTCAACGCTAAATCCAGTTGCTCTTGAGAATTTTTAGAAGCTTTGGATCGGACCTGGACCGTGCTTCGAAAGTCCGATAGCGATGATCTTAGACATTTATGGTCACCATATTGGACTTGACCATCACCTCAAAAATTAAGTCCAGACGATGTCCTGGGTCGATTTGATTGAGTCCGGAGTGAAGAGTGTGAGAACGGTGAGAAATTAAATATGCTTTTATGAAATCTGAGTTATGTCGCTTGCGCGACGATTTTAAGCAATCTGACCGTTAGATTCTGACCCAATTTCACCCTCGGATCAGGGAAGATGGCCCAGGCATGTCATAATGCTTGTGGACCTGATCGAGTTTCGGTGACCGTTGATTTGAGTGTGGTCCGCCACGGCTGATCTGTAAATCTGATCAGTACGAAAACTCAGCGTGACCTAGATCCATGGTCAGTGAGCTTAAGTCCGACCGTACGTGGAAAAAGAACCACCAGAAGTGCTCCGTTGGATCGAGAGAGGCCTGATTTGGTTATAACCTAAGTATACCTTGGCCCTGGGGCTATTTTCATCAATGTTAGGCCTATATAAAGACCTTAAAACCCTCACTCTCTTTTCTATACGAATTTCCTAACCCTAGCTAAGAAAGAGAGAGGAAAAGAGAGAGAAAGTGAGAGAGAAGTTGGTGAATCATCTTTAGATTCTTTCCTGTTACTCTACATCCTTAAACCATCACTTTTGAATCGTTATTCCGTCGGTTCTAAGTTCCTTCTTGGGTAAGTTCATCTCACCCTAATCTGTTTTAGAGCTTAGAATAGTCTAAGTGTTGTTGTAGCTCATTTCTATTATTGCCTTAGGTTATCTTGTCGCCGTTGATGAAGATATATCGTCTGAATCAGTTCGGTGTGCTATTTTTGGGTTAAGGTGCTGACTATATTCATATAGGTAATGGTTTTCAAGGCTTTTAATGCCAGTTAATGGTTTATTCTTGTTATGGGTGTAATTTCACATGCCAAATGCTATGTTTATTTTGCGTTCCTGATATTCATGTGTTATATTGAGATTTGTGTATTTTATGTATATGTAGGAAGTACCGTGTACGTATAAAATATGAACATATGTTTGCCATAATTATTTATCATGTACTTGTGCTAATTGTATGTGTGTTAACTCCTTGGCAAAAGGAATTGTCCAAATGTGTGAATTTCAACATGCGTCATGTATGTTGAACTATGTATTCTAAGTGTTTGTAGAAATGTCTGTATGGTCTAAAGGGTAGCATATTATCCTATTTGCGGGCGTTGAGAAGCGATTCTCAACTCTCCTATTGGTGTGTATGATTTCCCACATGCAAGTCACATTCCTTGTTGTTTTAGTTTCAAGTATTACTTATGTTTAAATCCATGCTAAGTTGATATTCTTCAAATGCTCACATACTACATGATATGAATTGTTGTTCCATTACTATTCTAAATTGTTGATATGAATATCTGTTGTAGTGGAATGTGTTTGGGACTAGGAAATAGTCCAGGAAATCGGTAATCGGCCTTGAGTTCGTGGCTGAGGTTGCTTTCGTCAAGAAGGACGTGATTTGACGAACCTGAGTCGTATTAGAGTTGTCGGCAGTGGTTTGGCCACACGGAGTGTTTGCGCACTCTATGTCGTTCAACCCAACATGCGCTTATGCTAGTCGAGTTCGTCAAGTAACCCGATTGTCCGATGTATGTTCACCATGTATGGATGCTATTATTTGAATCTAGGGTACCAAACTTACCAATGAAATCCCGTTAACCATTGTACCTTGATCCGTTAAAACTCATGAGTCAGACATGGTGGTATGGGATACCGTGGTCGAGCTGTCGGCCTACGCTGGGGTGAAGAGCCTCCCCGTAGTGACCAGTGAGCAATCAAACTCGTGAGCCGATTATGGTGGTATGGGACACTATATTCGTGCTGTTGGCCTACATTTATTGGTGACGAGCCTTTTGTACTAACTTCGAGCATACCTGGATACCGCATTGAGGTGACGAGCCTTATTGTAGTAACGAAGGTATGATAGGCGTGCATTGATTGGTGATGAGCCCTTTGCAACGACGTAAAACCATATGATCGTATGAGATGATCTAGGACTGACGACCCTAGAATGGATCACTGTGTGGAAAGTGATATGAGGAAGGTACCGTAGCTTCCCAATCCGGCTGTATAAAAAAGACTAATAACAACTTGGTAATCATGTTCATACACCGCATTGCACGTGTCTGGAAGAGGTGGAGCACTTGAGGACGGTTGTCATGCGTAACGTAAGATGAAGACGTTGAGGGTGTACAGGCGAGGGCATGCATCATTCTACATACATCCTTGCACTAACAAGAGTAATTAGGACATGTTTGATTGTTCTGCTTTATCATTACTGCTTGATTGAATTGATAACATGTTAACCTTTGCTTTATTATTCCACTGAGTTGATCACTCACTCTCACGTTCTGAGACGGTGCTTAAACACCAACCAGACTCTGTCTTAAATGCAAATGTTGATGCGACCCCTGAGGCAGAGCAGGAGTTCGAGGATGATGAGGTCGCATTTTCTTTTATGCAGTTCTCAGGCGGGTTCATGTGAGCCATGTCCTGATGCGCTGGAATTCTAGATTTTCTTTTGGGAATACATAATGTCATTTAATGCTTGTATTTTTTATAGCAACACTTGTAATATGACCTGGTATGTATACGTATTTCAGGGACTTACACATGTACACTTATGTTTCTTTAAGTCTTCCGCTTGCGTCTTTCACTTATCCCTGAATTATGTTTGCAGTTTGGCTTAATCTATCCCATGTTTTATGTACTCATATAGACAACATACATCCATCATTAAATATGTTGCATAAGTGATGTTTTGAAACTCGGGAGCTGAGTTATGCTCGACTCCCGAATTTCAAGGCGTTACAAACATTCATCTTGATTGATTTCATGCTCTTGAGATGCTTTAATCCTTCAACCCAAATTAGGGTTCTTTTAATCCTTTCAAGATGAATAATCATCACTTGAGCTGATTGTCTGCACAGTGGACCCAGTGTGCGGGCATGACAGTTGTACGCACCCATTGTGCAAACCACTTGTTGTGCGCCCCTCTTTGTTGTGCGGGCCACTCGTTGTGCACCCTCACTCCGTTGTGCGGACCACTCATTATGTTCCCTCACTCCGTTGTGTGGACCACTCGTTGTGCGCCACACAACGGGCACTTCCAGTACCTGGGTTCTTCTAAAGTCTAGATTCTTCTCTGCTTCTCTGGTGCTATTCAAATGAATGAATTATAGAAGATAGTAGGACATTTATAACCTCCCGCACGTGTGACCCCTTCACAACACCCATTGTGCGTTAAAAACCTTTGTGCGCCGCACATTCATTACGCACATACATTTATTATGCACTTTTATCCATCTTGCAGATATGAACTCTTGTTGTGCACCGCATAATGACACTTCTGAAGGACATCTATTGTGCGCCGCACAATGGCACTTCTGAAGGACATCTGTTGTGTGCCACTCAACCAAGTGTTGTAGAATTTTGTCTCTTCATAATTTTTTTTCTTTTCTTCTGATTGATTTTTATGCCTCAACAGAAACATTTCAGCGATAAATCATGGATATCCCGAATTTTTCCGATGGCATCCAACAGGCCTTCGATATCATTGAAACTAACTTTGATGGCAGTGGATAGGACACCGAAAGTGTTCGACAACTAAACATATAAATTTCGGATTTTCTCGATGAAATCGATAAGAACTTTGATGGCATTGAAGTCTGCTAGATGGCATCGACAAACATATTGATTTACAGATTTTAAAACATCAATCAACACCTACTAGTTGAACTGATCAATAAACCGAGGAAAAAAAAAACACAGTATAGATGATTTTTTTAATGTATGTAAATAGTTATTGCCTAGACTAGGTGGTAAATAGTATTGGTGTGGTTGGGTCGTGGTAGGTTGGGTCAGGTTAGTTTAGCCCAAACCATTTACAATTAAGTAGGTTGGGTTGGGCTTGATGAATTTTTAAGTTGGGTTGGATCACCCTTTTTTGGCCACCAAGAAAACCTTAAATATATTTATTTATTAGATGTTGAAACAAGGATAAAGGTGAAATACATCATGCAAGAGAGAGAAATTCCGCATAATGGCGGCACTTGTCGGAACTGAAAAGCTAAAACAGATTTGCACGAGAGCTACAGTAATTAAATAGGAAACGTTACTTCGTAATCGAGCGAAGCGATCGAGAAGAGATATAGATGATATAGCTGAAGGGTCCAAGTCACACACGGGAGCGGATTAGGTGAGACCCGGACTCAACCAAGACGGTGTGGCCCTTACCATGAGACCCACCTTGATGCATGTATGTATTATGTATCCACGTCATTGATCTGTTGTTCCATATCATTTTTAGGGCATTATAAACAAATAGAGCAAATTTAAATATTATGTGGATCATACCATAGAAAACAGTCATAGAAAGCGATTGGCCATTAACAAATCAAAGAAAGTTGTGGATCAAGATAACATATTACTTTATCTAAGTTTATGTGACCTTATCAACAAATTCGATGCCAATAAATCCAAATTGAAGGTAGATCCAAATCTCATGCAAACCACGTTGTAGGAAATAATGGTGAATGATCGATGATCATTGAAAGAGTTTTGGAAGCCACAAAAGTTTTGGACAAAATTGATATTTGTGTTTTCCTATCATCCAGGCTTATGTGACTTAATCAATCAACAAGTTGGATGGCAAATAAACTTAAACAATTAGGCCTTAGAGGTTTTTAATGGTGCGCTTTCTTCTCTTATGTTGTGGTCCATTTGAGATTTGGATATGTGCTATTTATGTGCTCATGCTATAAAATGACTGAAAAGTCAAATAGACAGCGTCCGTAAAACACATGTGATAAAGCATTGTCTAGCAGCCACCTCACTATTTGCAGTGTCAGAATGCAATCCGCGTCCGTCAATTACTGTTACAAATCAAGAGATACAACCATCAAGAGTGAGCCACACGTGTACGTTTAACCTGGAGCTCTAGGCATGATTCTCCTCAAACCGTTCATTTTTATTGTTAATAGACGGACCTGATCTTTGGGACTAGAAAACCGCTCCCCACATTACACTTTCTCCGCCGCCGTGGATAAGTAGGCAGGACACGAGTCTCAAATTTTGACCGCCTCCTTCAATTGAGTATTTGCAAATTTGAATTTTTCTTTTGGCATCGTAATACGATACTCAGGCCAGCGCATGATGCCTGATACGCAGGCGCTCGGAGATTATATCATGTGCTGGTGATGCATATGACACACATTGACTCGAGTAAAATCGGCGAATAAGATGATTGAATTGTTTTCATTTTTAACCGTCCAATATGTGATCTAATATTCACTTTGAATTACTTAAATGGGAGGAATGCAAATAATAATAATAATAAAAATAAATAAATAAATAAATAATTTAGGTACCACCAGCGTACCATCCATCGTAACTGGCAGAGTATGAAAAGCTTTCCACCTTCTCCCAATTTTGTATATGGAGAGAGACATACACGCGTTCCTCCAGCGTGTTTCTTTATTCAACCTCCGTCCTAACCCGTCCTCTTTTCTCCTTTCCTAATTCAACGCCTAACACGCTGTCCCCGCCAATGAAGAAAGGGGAAGAAGAGCCTCTCCTTTCCCACTCCTTATTCTCTCCTTCCCCATGACAATACCCTTCTCCGTTATCCTCTCCATCACCGTTATCTTCCTCTTCTCATCATCCATTACAGATGGTCTCGGTTCTTCAACTTCTTATGCCGTCTGCTATGACGGTAACTCCAGCTCCGTCTGCGGAATCGTCGCTGGAAAATCCAGACAGAGCATCCAATGCTTCCGCAGCTGGGATGAACAGACGCTACCCATCTTATCCACCTTATCTTTCGATGCTGTATCTGGAGGTAGGGATTTCTTCTGCGGTCTACGTTCTGGAGGGCTCCAATTGATCTGCTGGGATTCTTTTTCTTCCTCCAACTCCAATTCTAGTTTCCAACCAAAACGGATCTACAATGGACCCATAAGCCTGAGGGATCTCAGTGTCGGTGATGACCATGTCTGTGCTGTCGATAATGCTACGGGCAACGTTATGTGTTGGCGTGGAGGTTTCCCTCCCAGGTTGCCTGGCGACTTCCATTCCATCACCTCTGGGCAAGGGTTTTCTTGCGGGATCCACGGAAATGAAAGCACCGTTCGATGCTGGGGCGATATCAACATCAGCAATCGTATACAAACCGAATTTGGGAATACTTCTATGGTAAGCTTGGTTGCCGGTGATTCCCACGTCTGTGGCATCGATTTCAATGGGCTTGTAATTTGTAAAGGCAGGAATGAATCCGGACAGCTGAATGTTCCTTCTGGTAGTCTGCCTTTTGAATTCTCTGGTCTAGCTTTGGAGGCTAACCGAAGCTGTGCAATTAGACAGCCAAACGGGACGGTGATCTGCTGGGGAGGTGGGATCTCAACTGGTCCTCCAAATGACACCTCATTCGTATCTATAGTTTCTGGATCAGATTTCACATGTGGATTGTTAGTGACGAATCTGTCTATGATGTGCTGGGGATCTGATCGGTTCAATCCTCCTTTGGTCCTTCCGTTGCCAAAGATTGTGCCAGGGCAATGCACTGAAGCTCCCTGCAGCTGTGGTGTATTTCCTGACTCTGGGAATCTCTGTTCCGGTTCTGGTCATGTCTGCCAACAGTGCATAAATAGAAACAGTCAACAATCCCCTCCACCGCTTCAACCGACCCCAACACCTCTGCCATCAACTCGACACCGGCGAACCAACAAGGGTTTGTTGGCTTTCGCTATCGTTGGAGCGGTGGGTACTTTTTTTGGCATTTGTACTATCATCTACTGCTTATGGACTGGAATTTGCTGCTGCAGACAAAAGAAAATCCATAATTCTGTTCAACCCACCATCGCAGCTGCTAACACTGCTAATTGTTCTATGGGGGCTATACCACCTCTTTATGGCCCTGGATCAAGATCGTCTACATTTAGGCGGCAGAGTTCCCGAGCAATGAGGCGGCAGAGGAGTGGGACTTCATCAATGCATGCAGACAGGGCTGAGGAGTTCACCCTGTCAGAGCTGGCTGCTGCCACCGATGACTTTTCTCCACAGAACAAGATCGGCGCTGGAAGCTTTGGAACGGTGTATAGAGGAAAGCTTGCAGATGGGCGTGAGGTTGCCATCAAGAGGGGAGAGACGGGGCCTAGGACAAAGAAATTCCAAGAGAAGGAGAATGCATTCCAGTCAGAGCTGGCATTCCTTTCTCGGCTCCACCACAAACACCTGGTGGGACTGGTGGGCTTCTGCGAAGAATATGAGGAGAGACTCCTGGTTTATGACTACATGAAGAATGGAGCGCTCTATGACCATCTACACACCAGTAAGAACAATGAAGACAGCAGTGACATTTTAAATTCGTGGAAGATGAGGATCAAGATATCACTGGATGCTTCAAGGGGGATTGAGTACCTCCACACTTATGCAGTGCCGCCTATAATTCACAGAGATATCAAGTCGTCAAACATTCTTATTGATGCTAACTGGATTGCCAGAGTTTCGGATTTTGGGTTGTCATTGAAGGGCCCTGAATCAGATGAGGAGCACCTGTCAATGAGGGCGGCCGGGACGGTTGGTTACATGGATCCCGAGTACTATGGCCTGCAGCAGCTGACTGCAAAGAGTGATGTTTATGGTTTTGGGGTGGTGCTGCTGGAGCTGCTCACGGGGAAGCGGGCCATCTTCAAGGATGAAGAGGGGGAAGCAGGGCCCACAAGTGTAGTAGACTATGCAGTGCCGAGAATATTGGCGGGGGAGCTAGCTGGGGTGCTGGACCGTAGGGTGGGAATGCCAGAGTTGAATGAAGCAGAGGCAGTGGAGCTGGTGGCATACACAGCAGTGCATTGCGTCAACCTTGAGGGGAAGGAACGGCCCACAATGGCAGACATTGTTGCAAATCTTGAAAGGGCGCTCGCCCTCTGCCAGGATAGCCACGGTAGCATCTCAAGTGCTAATATCTCCCTTGCTTCTGATTGATTGAACTTTTGATTTTTATTTTTTATTTCCTCTCTATCCAACTGACTGTAGAGGTTTCTTCTAACAAGAGCCGTAGGGTTGGGAGGGTATTCTCACCGCTGCAGCAAAACACCATTCTGAATTGGATGAACGCTAACATAAATATATTGGTCACGATGAGGATTATTGGATGAACGCTAACATAAATATATTGGTCGCGATGAGGATTATTGGATGAACGCTAACATAAATATATTGGTCGCGATGAGGATTATTGGATGAATGCTAACATAAATATATTGGTCGCGATGAGGATTATACGATTCATTTCTTGGAGAAAAGAAGTTTATTTATTTACATTTACAAAGTTTGTAATACGGTTTGTGTTTGTTTCCTCCATTTTCTTGTCATTCTCATAATGTGACAAATTTGATGATCCATTAAGTGAATCTACTGTAAATGGCCCACATTAGGAAAATCTTGCTGCTCAGGCATTTCTAGATGTTTGATATGTGACTTACTAGAACTATAAACCAAGTTAGAAATGGTTGACATCCAAAGTAGAAATGTCCATTTGTGACTACTCTAGGGTCATTCTATCATTGCCAGGGAGGGACAAGGCCTGCCTGGTGGCCCATTTTTCCTAACAAGAAATCATCCCTGTTCTCAGTCACACAATTTTTTGGTTATGACAGTGTGTTTGGATGCGCAATCTGTTTGAGTTGCAAAAACTAGTCCAATAAGGTGGAAATAACTAACTTGTATTTTCTTTTGTAAGTATATGTATTTGAGGGTGTGACTCCTCCAAACAAAACTGGAATCGTAGCTGCATTTTTGAAGGCAACTTCCTCACTTTAGTGGAGGAAAGTCGGTGGGTTTTATTTCCTCTTGGTTAAGCTGCTTGTTCTGCAATTCAATTCACTAGGGCATTGGAGCACGACCTAAATGTGGTAAGAAGGAATTCTTTTGTGGCATGACTGTGGGATTCCACCAACTCCCCTATTTTCTTCTTTGAAAATCCAACTTTTGCATCCATCAGACAAGTAAAAATTAAAGAACCCCATTCCATAGGTTATGAGCTTCCTTCCATTGCCTTCAAATTTCATAAAAAACAAAAATATCGCTTGCTTAGTTGCATGATTACCTGGTAATCATTTGATGCTATGGTGAAGTGTGATTGGCTAGTATGTTGCCAGTAAAAAGTTGTTCAGATGGCATACATTAGGTCAAATTATACTAACCAAATTGTGGCATCTACTGCTGATAAATTGTATTCTGAAAACTCAGGTCTGTTGAAATATCTTGACCTGTGATTCATGTGGGTTTGTTTGTTGAATTAAGACGATTGGTTATTTTTCATATCAACCTTGCACTAAATGTCCACCGACTAAGGTAATCCCATCAGTTTTATTTTTGGTGTATGATCCTTCTTAGGAGTTTTCACAAACTGACATTTTAATTTGAGCTACTTGTAAGCCATGTGTAATACTTGTTAATGCCTCTGTATCAACCCTTGGACTCTCCTAAGGCAGCACCTTTTTTTCGTTCCTACCAAAATTTCATAAATCATCCAAGATACTTCCAGAATGGAAGTCTTTGAACATGATAGCAATAATCCCACTCTACTCATCATACCAACTTGAAAGCAAAGTCATGTCTGCTGGAAAGGCTTGCTCCCTAGGTGCACGCCACTTGCTACCATTCTCTCGTTCAAAGGTGAACAGTCTCTGTTTGCAATGTCTCTGCCCCACTTTCTCAAGTTTTTTATGGTGAAATAAACAAGATTTATTAGAACCCATTTTGCTTTTGTTGATCTGAAACGTAAATTGCTTGTAACAAGGGGTAGCAGGAATTCCTTGTGGCATGCAAGTTGAAAAAGCACAACTTGCACATTTCAGAGGTGGGCCCCGCAATGAAAAGCAATTTTTTTTTTTTTTTTAGTGAAAGGATGTTTTTATTCCTTTTGCTGCAGGACCCACATTGGACGCACTAGTAACATTTTTTCATTGGGCCATGTCGGAGGTGACAAGCAATGTATTCTATAATGGTGGCTGAAACAGCTACCACTGTTACTGTTACAATAGTGACCATAATGCAGTTATAGTCTCTCTCTCTCTCTTTCTCTCTCTAAAAATAAAAATAAAAATAAAAATAAAATCTGTTTCAGCCTGTAACATTACGGCCTTTACAGGGCTAACGGTTGCCACTGTTATTCTTATGCAATGGCTGTTTCAGCACACCATGATTACAAAAAGTTAATGTAACCCTAGTTACGCCCACCAAAAGACTTACCAAGGATTTGAGCAAAGAGGGATTTCTTTTTTCTTTCTTCTATTTTTAAATTCTATTTTCCATTTGGTAGAAGGCATTAATAACTAGGCCAGGAGCTGAGGAGAGTATCATCATGATTTCTTATACCAAAACATTAGATGAAGGAGAGATCTGGTCAAGTGGCTTGGCAACACCACTTAAAAATGAATTGATGTTGTCATTTTAGTTGATTGTAATTATGTATAAGAGATTCTGACTTTTGAATACCAATATCATTTTTAATCCTTACCAAAAAAGAAATATTATCTTTAATACATAATTACCATAACCTAAAATGCGATGAATTAATTTTTAAATGGCTCTCAAAGTGGCCCTAAGCTTCGACAGGAAAATATGCTATTGGGTTCCCTTCTCTTGCTACCAAGAGAGACGAGATCGGCAGTTATTCATGGCTATGTTGTTCTTTTTTACCGTTTTGGATGCAGGGGTTTCCAAGTGGGCTGTTGGCAAATAGGCCAATTTCTCAAAGAGTTTTTAGACTCCCGGTAGAGCAGAGCATGTGGATTTACTCCCAACTTGTTTTCATTTTCTGGTGGTGCTACTCTGGCTTTTCAAGGAGGTGCTCTTGCTACCTGCTATTATTTATAATCCACGCTTATGGGCAGACACAGGGCGATTGCACACGTGAAATGGATGCACCTCTGTCCAAACAATACAAATCATGGGCTCTATTGTGAAATGCTACAGCCATCTCTCACTCCCCCAACTCCCCACCCCCCCCCCCCCAAAAAAAAAAAAAAAAAATTAATAATAATAATAATAAAGTTAAGCTTCCTAACTGTCTTGCTTCTGGGCATCGGACAGCGGATGAAATGAAAATAAAGTATGGTCACATATTTCTGTTAAAACGCAACTCAAAATAAAGTATGGTCACATATTTCTGTTAAAACGCAACTCATTTTAGCAGTTTGGGCTGAGATGGATGTCATCCATGAATTGGCTTTGTGCATTCATATCGCCCAAAGCACACTCAGTTTTGACAAGTAATTAGAAAGGAAATGCCATCAACACTCGCAATATTGATATTACTCATTCCTGTGCATTTTAATTGTACACCCACCCTTCTTTTTTTGGGTGTTAAATAGTTATACAACCACCTTTTCTGGCTTTTGGTTATAAAATATTACAGTTTTGTATCATGATTAAACACCCCGCCTTTGCAATTACTCTCCACCGCTTTAGTTAAGAGAGTATAAATGCGTCATAATTGATTGTAGTTAACATATGTAATATGCTATTAGATAACATTTGATTATAATCAACCTATTTAATAATCTAGCACATTGTGCCTATGGGAGCATTGAGCTCCCAAGGCCAATAAAGGAGGTACAACTTATGCCATAACTTCCATCATGAATCCCAATAATATGATATTCTAAACTCATGCTACGGCCTTGTAAATGGCGTGCTGCATCGGAACCTATGTTCAGTGTGAAATGAGCAAGGGTTGGTTAAAGCGTCCCTCGGAACTTACACGCTGGAGCATACCTTGATTGGTGTGAGTAGTAGTAAGAAATTTTGCATTTTTTGGATGCACATGGATAAAGAAACTAGTCGAGGAGAATAAGATTGGTCATGCTACATGGAATATAGGAACATTAACAGGTAAGAGTAAAGAGTTATAGATAGGATGAAATGAAAAAAAAAAAACCTAACATAGGTTGCATTCAGAGGCAAAGTGAAAAGGGTCCAAAGTTAGAGAAATTTATGGGCATAAATACATATTCCATGGATAAAGTTGTAGATGTTAAGAGAGTAAGTGATATGATTTTATTAATAAAAATTATGTTAGAAAAGGAGATAATCAATATTATTAATGCACATGCGTTGTAGGTAGAGTTAGAGGATAGAATTAAAAAACAATTCTGCGAGAATATGGATGGACCGATGTAAGAAATTCCAAATGGAGAGAGGATATATGTAATAGGAGACTTAAACAATAATGTAAGAAAAGAAAGTAATGGGTATGGGAAGATATATGAAGGATAGAGTTTTGGGAGAAGAAATGAGATGGGGGATCTTATCATTTATTTTGCTATGGCATACAATTTAGCTTTAGCAAACACATATTTTAAAAAGAGATGCATATTTAATAACTTTTAAAAGTGGATTATATATAAATTGAATAGAGTTCTTTCTACTGAGGTTGCCAGAATGATTAATATGTAAGGACCTCATGGTTATACCACAAGAGTTAAACTGTTGATAGCCAATCGCAACGTACATGGTTGAATAAGTAAACTATCTATGCATGTCTTTAGTCCAATACACTTTAGGTAAAAATTTCCTGTTCCTGAGAGGCCTTGACTATTGTCAGTTCTATCTCTTAACAGTCCTATTTTGTTGAGGTGTTCCTGAGAAAGTGAGTTGCCCTTTGATTCCATGTGTTTTTACAAAATCATTAGACACATACTTTCTATCATTATTAATTTGTAGATTTTTTATATTTTAACTGGACATTTCAGGATCTTAATCGATGTCATCGAGGAGACTTCGATGCTATTGAAACATAAGTTTTGATGCCATCAAAGGGACTTTGATGTCATCGAAACTCAAGTTTCGATTTCATCGAAGGGACCTCAATACCATCGAGAATTCCAGTCATAAATTTAGTTTGGTTACTGGACATTCTCGATTCTCAATCGATGCCATCGGCCAAGTCTTCGATGCCATCGAAGACTGTTCGATGGCGGCTCGATGCCATTGAATATGGCCTAAAATATTTTGTTTTGGGCTATCTTCTACATAGCAGATTCACACCTCTTTTAGCCTTCTTTATCATGTTTTTTGTAATGCCCTGAAAATCGGGGGTCGAGCATAGACTCACTCCCGAGTTCCAACGCATCACTTATGCAACAAAGATAATGATGATTAAATGTTGTCCGTATTAGTGCCATAAACATGAATGAGATTATACTAAAACAATATATCATACTCCAGAGGCAATTAAAGTACACTAGCAGAAGACTGTGATATGTATATAAACTATACAAAAATAATAGTTATTCCTCAGGGTATGACTGTCACTAGGTTAAACAATTACAAGTTCAATTTAAAAATATACAAAAATCAGAAAATGTAATGTTCTTTATCCAAAACCCTGTAGCCCCGTCAGCGCAACTCCAGGTCTACATAGATTCGCCAGAGAGTTGCATATAGGAGAACTCCTCCTCGTCATCGTAATAGTCCGGCTCTGCCTTATAAGCATCACCATCACCTGCAACTAAGACAAAGTCTGGTTGGTGTTTAAAATACCGTCCCAGAACGTGGGAGTGAGTGATCAACTCAGTAAAGCTATAAGGCAAATGTTAACATGTTATCAATTCAATCAAACAATAATGATAAAGCAATACAATCAAGTATCCGTAAGTACTCTGGTTAATGCAAAAATGATATGTATTAATGATGCATGCCCTCGCCTGCAATCCCTCTGCGATCTTCCTCTTACGGTCGCGGCATGCACTCCTTCCTCTGTGCTCAACACCAACGCCAAAGGCACATGCAATGCGGTGCATGAACATGATTACCGAGTTCTTATTAGACCTTTTCATACAACAGGATTGGGAAGCTAAGACACCTCCCTTTATATCATATACCCAAACATTGATCCATCTAGGGTCATCAATCCTAGCAGTCACATACAATAGGCAGTTTTCAGGCTACTACGGAGAGGCTCATCACCTCAGCGTAGGCCTGGTTTATACTCTAGTTTACTACGAAAAGGCTCATCACCTCAACGTAGTTTCTAGCGTACACTCGAGGTCACTACGGGCTCATCACTTAATCATAGGCCGACAGCTCGAATACAGTGTCTCACACCACCATATTCGGCTTACGAGTTTAGGTTGCTCACTAATCACTACGGGGGGGGGGGGGGGCTCGTCGCCCCAGCGTAGGTCGACAGCATGACCACGGTGTCCCATACCATGAGTCTTAGCAGATCGAGGTACCAAGGTTAAACAGGTTTTCCACTGGTGAGTTTGGTACCTTAAATTCAAGCAGTAGCGTCCATACATGGTGAATATTCATCGAGCCAATCGGGTTACTTGACAAGCTCGACTAGTTCGAGCATATGTCGAGCCGATCGACATGGAGCGCATAAGCACTCCACGTGGCCTAACCACTGTCGACTAGCAGCGTACGACTCGGATTCCTCAAACGTGTTTGGTGTGGCGAAACAACCTCAGCCACTAACTTAGAAATCATTACCAATCGCCTGGACTACATTGTAGCCCCAAACACATTAGGCATTCATATGTACCAGTCCAAAACTGCATGTGCCAACCAAAATCAGATACAAATCTTACTTGAGCAAGTTAATCACACACATACAACACATATTATCATACATAGACATTTCATTCATACAGCATATAATAGTAAGATAGGTTATAGAAAGGGTTCTATATCCATAGTTAAGGGGATTGAGAATCTTATCTCAACACCCTCCATACATGCATTTAAACAAGCATTTTCTCATCTAGGCATTTTATCAAACACTTAGACTGCACATATTACACACATGCACTTAATTAGTTTAAAACGCATATCATAGCAATTCCTTCTACATAGGAGTTGCCATATCAACAACAATCATGTATTCTCTAATGAACACATGGAATGCATTTAAAACCAACATCGTTTACATATATGTATAGTTTACGGAAAATATCGTATCTAGCATCTGTGATAGTAATCAAGTTAGACATAAATCATTGCTACCTTGAAAACCATAACCTAAACGTTTATAGTCCACACGTTTCATTGATAAACAAGTATCGAACTCAGTTTGTATGTCAAGTCTTCGTCTACGGCACGACAGCCACGTATAACATGAAATAGGTTAGCTATTTCATCACTTACACTATTTGAAACCCTAAAACAGATTAGGGTTAGGTTTTCTTACCTAAGAACGGAGTTGGAATCGTTGGAATAGCGATGTAGAAGGGTTGATTCAGCCTGTGGAGCGATAGGGAAGGATCCCAGGGATGGTCTCCCACTTTCTCTCTCACTTTCTCTCTTTCCTTCTCCTTTCTCTCTCTTCTCTCTCCTAGGGTTAGGAATTCGTATGGAATGAGAGAGGGGTGGGTTTAGGTCCTTATATAGGCCCAGAACTGATGGGAATGGCCCCAGGGCCATGGTATACTTAGGTTATAGCCAAAGACTGGTCGTTTCGGTCCAATGGAGCACATCTGGAGGCCCTTTTTAGCGTGCAGTCGGACTTAAGCTCCTTGACATTGGATCTAGGCCAGGCTAATTTCTTAGTCCGATCGTATTTACAGATCGACCGTGGAGGACCAGTTTCAGTTCGACGGTCACCGGTACTCGATCAGGGCCACAAAGTACACTGACATATGTTGGAAAATTTTCCTGATCCGAGGGTGTAATTGGGTCAGATTCCGACAGTTTGAATCCTTAGATTTGGCCTTCAAGTGAACGACTCAATTCACTTAAGTTTTAGTTCATTTCTTAAAGATATTCGCGTTTCTCACACACTTCGCTCCAGGTTTAAGTTGTGTATTTTGGGATACTATCTGGACTTGATTTTCGAGATGGTAGTCAAGCCCAGTAAGGCGTTCATAACCATATGGTTTCATAGTATTCGGACTTTCGAGTATGGTATGGATCCGATACGAAGTTTCGGTGTGCTCCCAAGAGCAACCGAGTTTTGAGATTGATTCTAAGTTTCAGGGTAATGTAGCGTCAACGATTCTATACGTTTTGGGTCTTGCAGTTCGTATTTAAAGTGATTAGTGCTAATTTCACAGGTAACCTAGTTTAACACTTAGTTAATTCTCGTCTAATTTTTAAACGATTTGGTCCTTAGTGATTTCTACCAGAGGTGGTACTCGGGTCTTTGTGCGAATTTTTTCGAGAAGTTACATTTTTCTTAGTCTCTTAAGGTTAAAGGATAATCAAATTTATATTCCTATTTAGTACAAGATCATCTACAGGTTATAAGGTTGTTTTAGTCAAGGGTTAGAGTCACCAAAGCATCTCTTTTACTTGTATATGCTCCTTGATACTTCTGCTCTGCTTATGTTGTTTACAACCCCAAGTGTAGGGTTACGATGTAGTAATAACTCTGTGAAACCGAGGTCAAAGCCACAAGGATTAGTACATATTCTAAAAATAATTAGAACTAGAACTAGAAGAAAATCTAAATCTAATTCTAGAATAAAGGAAACTAGAATGCCAAGGATCCACTTGTAGCTATCAGGATGCTACCTTACTTGATTCAAGAAACACAATAGGAATTGGAGTCCTATCCTATCTAATTGGAAGATGAAACAATTAAACTAAATCTGAACTTTTCATTGACCTAGCCACACATGAAAGAGTATCATGAGATTGGAAGGGATTCTATCATCCTACCATGCCTAGGGGACGATGGTGAACAACAGGATTTACTAATCTCGCAATCTCAAAACAGAAAAAGAAGATATTCAAAGCTATCACAACGTCTATTATAATTTGAGTCATAATAAATCATAGAAAACTAAAAATATTCTTTAAATTCAAATTAGAAATCAATGAGCTTCAAGAAAAATAAGAATTAAAACAAGAAAATCATTCTAACATGCTATAAGCTTCACCTCTTAGCCCTATCTAAGAGGTTTAGCCAACTATAGACATAATTAGATCTAAAACCCTAAAAGAAAGCATTAAAAATAAATAAGGAAGGAAGAAAAACTCTTGGGTGGAGGTGGCTCCTCCACCCTTTGGCTCTGCTTCTTAAAACCTAATTCAAATTTTGAACTCCTTAAAGAATCCATATTTATAGTCTTTGTCTGACCGTCTTTGAAAACCGCCTTAAATTTACGCACTCTGTATAACACCTTTAATGTCATTGAACGTAACTTGAATCTAGAAGTCGTGCCTTTTCGCACTGCGTAATGCCTTCACACTGTGTAACTCTTAATGTCATCGAACATACCTTCAATGTCTTCGAATAGTCCTTCGATGTCATCGAAGGGTGTTCGAGTAATCGAGAATATGTCCAAAGTGTTCCAGTGAGTTGCTCCAGAAATTACATACTAACAATAAAAAATTCTAACACAGTTCACAAAAAAAATAAAATTGAATGTGTCTTGCGATTTAGGTTGGCACAATATTCAAACTTCCTCTTAGTCAATTAGATGAGAGAACTTAAGTGATAGTCTACTCGGTTGATCAAATTCCAACAATTTAAAAATCAATTTCTATCTTATCTTCATACTGAAGGCATTCTTAAATACACAAATTATCATATTCCGAATAGATTTTTAATATGGGAAATTGAAATTTTTTAAAACTTTTACTTAAAGACTAAGGAAACACTGATTAGTTTACTTATTCCACACCCCCAACCTAAAAGCTACATTGTCCTCAATGTAAAATATATAAGCATGCAATGTACATGAGATATAAGTATACTGATTAGTACCTGAAAAAGGAGAATTGAAGCTTTTCCAAAGTTCTCAATATGTAGATGGGTTAGCATGAAGAAAAAACTTATTAAGAAATAATCTATCCTAATCCTAAATCTTATGAAAGCAATAAACCTAGCTACACCTCCGTCGGACTAGGAGGTCAATCCTGATACACATGATCAATCAGAGGTATGGATATATCCTCTGAATACGATGTCCATTTACCTTGAAAACATTGTCATTCATCAGATTCTTTATCTCGACAGCTCCATGAGGATAAATAGTAGTAATAATGAAAGGACCGGTCTAACAAGATCGAAACTTACCCAGGAAAAGTGTAGTTGAGAATTATATAGAAAGACTTTTTAACCAGTTATGAATGATTTCCAAAGGATGTTCTGGTCATGGAACACCTTCATCTTATCCTTATAAATTCTTGAGTTCTCGTATGCATCGTTCCAGATTTCCTCGAGTTCGTTCAATTGAAGCTTTCGTAGCAAGCTAAGTTATCAAAGTTAAAGTTCAGATTTTTTATGGCCTAGTAGGCCCTATGCTCCAGCTCCATAGGCAAGTGGCAAGTTTTCCCATATACAAGTCTAAAGGAGGACATTCCAATGGGGGTCTTAAA
Source organism: Magnolia sinica (assembly GCF_029962835.1). Taxonomy (NCBI): domain Eukaryota; kingdom Viridiplantae; phylum Streptophyta; class Magnoliopsida; order Magnoliales; family Magnoliaceae; genus Magnolia; species Magnolia sinica. Next base: position 50,665,655 of record NC_080580.1, read on the forward strand.
AGCTGTACAGTAAGCCCATAAAGCATTGGTTAAGTGGATTGACCAATCCTTACGGTCAGGGTTAACTGTTTTTTTCAGAATTTGTTTAATTTTTCTATTGAAAATCTCGCTTGCCCGCTTATTTGCGAGTGGTATAGAGTGCTCACTTTATGAGAGATACCATATTTTTTCATTAAGTTCTCAAATGGCTTATTACAAAAGTGTGAACTTTCATCACTAGTGATGGCTCGAGGTATTCTAAACTGGGAAATGATGTTTTCTTTTAAGAATCGAACGGCCGGTCTATGATCATTATTTTAGCACGAGATCGCTTCGACCCACTTAGTGACATAATCTGCTACTAATAAAATATAATTATTTCCAAAGGATTGGGGGAATTGTCCCATGAAATTGATGCCCCAGCAATCAAATGCTTCATATTTCGATGGGATAATCCTCCCAATTTCTGACAACGTTTACAAGCTTTGTAAAACTCATGAGTATCTCTCAACATAGTAGGCCAGTAAAAGCCGCACTGTAGAATTTTGGCCGTGGTCTTTTGAGCAGAAAAGTGATCACCACAGGCCTGAGAGTGATGAAGAGAGATAACACTCTGATGTTCATTTTCTGACATACATCTCCTTGAAATTTGGTCTGGGCAATATTTAAATAGATTAGAATCATCCCAAAAAAACTTACGTACCTCAGTAAAGAATGTTTTCTTATCTTGCACAATCTAATATGTCGACGTGAAACATGTGGCAAGATAATTTGCAATGTCAGCAGACCAAGGTAATTGGGAGAGTTTAAATAATTGTTCGTTAGGGAACATGTCGTTTATCAGTGTCAGCTCAAGGGAATCAGGGAGATTAAGTAGAGAGAGATGGTCAACTACTACGTTCTCTACTCGCTTTTTGTCTCGTATTTATATGTCAAATTCTTAAAGTAGAAGGATCCATCTTATCAAGCAGGGCTTAGCATCATTCTCAGAAAGAAGATACTTCAACGCCGCATGATCTGTGTAAATGATGATCTTGGATCCGATTAAGTAGGACCTAAATTTTTCTAAAGTAAATACTATGGCTAAGAGTTCCTTCTCCATAGTAGAGTAATTCACTTGGGTAGAATTTAGAGTTCTACTTGTATAGTGAATCATATAGTGTTTCTTCTCTTTTCTCTGGCCTAACACCGCCCCAATAGCATAGTCAGACATATCACACATGATCTCAAGGATGCTCCAATCGGGTGGCTGCATGATAGGAGTGGTTGTCAACATAGCCTTGAGCTTAGTGAAAGCTTCTTGGCATTGCTCAGTCCACTCTTATGGTATATCTTTTTGAAGGAGATTACATAAAGGACGAGAGAGGTGGCTAAAGTCTTTTATGAATCATCTATAAAATCCAGCGTGTCCTAAGAAGGATCGTACATCACGTATACTCTTGCGTCAGGTAGGTTAGAGATAAGATCTATTTTGACCTTATTTACCTCAATTCCCTTGGTGGAAATTATATGTCCAAGTACTATTCCCTTGGGAACCATAAAATGACATTTCTTCCAATTCAGAACCAAATTTTTTTCCTCGCATCGCTTCAGCACACTTTTAAGATTTTCCAAACACTCATTGAAGGATGGACCAAAAATAGAGAAATCGTTTATGAAGACCTCTAAATATTGTCCCATCGTGTCAGAAAATATACTCAACATGCATCGCCAAAAAGTGGTAGGCGCATTACATAGTTCGAATGATATCCTTTGGTAAGCAAAGGTGCCAAAGGGACATGTGAATGTTGTCTTTTCTTGATCTTCAAGGGCTATTTTTATCTGATTATGTCCTGAATACCCGTCAAGGAAGCAATAGTAAGAGTGACTAGCTAGCCTTTCCAAAATTTGATCAATGAAGGGTAAAGGAAAGTAGTTCTTCATTGTGACGGTATTCAACTTCCTGTATTCAATGCACATTCTCCAACAATAGTAACTCTAGTTGGCATGAGTTCATTTTCGGCATTGGCTATGATGGAGATTCCAGACTTCTTAAGAACTACCTAAGTTGAACTCTCCCATTGACTGTTGGATATAGGGTATATGATACTCACATCTAACAACTTAAGTACCTCAGCCTTAACCACTTCCTTCATGTTTGGATTGGGTCGACATTGTAGTTGTGAAGAGTTTTTCGTATTATCCTCAAGATGAATGCGGTGAGTACAAATCAAAGGGTCAATTCCCTTGAGGTCCGCAATCAACCATCCTAGGGCTCCTTTATGTTTAATGAGAGTGGTAATAAGCATATTCTTTTGTTCTTTCTCAAGGTGAAAAGAAATCACCATCGGGTATGTCTCATCTTGACCTAGATAGACATATTTTAGATTAGCGAGCAAAGGTTTTAGGTCAAGCTTTGGTGCTTTTAGGCTAGACGATAGAGGCATTATATCGGTTTAAGGCAATTTCTCAAATTATAACATCCACCAGTTAACTTCAAGTACAAGCGCATAATCAAGCAAGGAATCCATCTCCCCGGCAGCGGCGCTAAAAACTTATTCACAACCCCAACCGTAGGGTCGCGATGTAGTAATAACTCGGTGAGACCGAGGTCATATCCATAGGGACTAAACTTGTACATATTCTAAAAATAATTAGAACTAGAATTAGAAGAAGACCTAAATCAGTGGAGTGGGCTAAGCACGTCTCTAAAGTGTCAGAGTATAGAGTCAGAAGTGCTCTATCTTCCATGAAAAAATCAATCATGTTAGGGTATCGTCATCATCCTCTGGCTGTTTGCTCATGTTGAAACAAATATTGAGTTCCAATATCATATTCCCAAAAGACAAATTCATAATTTCATTCCTACAATTAATAATCGCATTGGATGTAGCAAGGAGTGGGCAACCTAGGATGATGAGGATCTGAGTGCTCATATTACAATGGGCTGAGTATTCAGGATGATAAAATCTACTGGATAGTAGAATTTGTCAACCTGGACCAACACATCCTCAATCATACCTCTCGGTGCACAAACCAAACAATCAACAAGTTGTAATGTGGTTCGGGTGGGTTTTAATTCACCTAGACCCAATTGTTCATATACTGAAAAAGAAATTAAATTAACGCTCGCTTCTAAGTTAAGAAGTGTGTGCTCAATCTGGTGATTCCCGATTATACAGGTGATAGTTGGGATACCATGATCTTTAAAGTTTTGTGGCACATCTTGCTTGAGGATTGCACTCACCTTTTCTGTCAAAATTTTTTTTCTTTTAAATGCTCTATCGTCTCTTGGTTGTACATAAGTCTTTCAAAAATTTGGTGTAAGAGGGGATTTATTTTATAGCGTCCAACAGAGGGCTGTTGACTTTCACTTGTTTTAGCACCTCTAGAATATCCTATGAGTTAGTTAGAGGTTTTGGTGCAATCAACCGCTTGGGGGAATGGCACAATTAGCTTACTTACTCTTTCCAGTTCTTCCTCATGTGGGGCGTTGCTAGGTCTATCATTCTCAGTTTCTTTCGGGTCCCTAGGCTTTTCAGCCTACGTCGGAATAGTTTTATTAGTAATCTTTCCACTCCTAAGAGTGGTGATAGACTTAGCATACTTCATCTGATTTGAAGTGCTTGGGTCACTTATTTCATATTGTGGTTTTGGGTTGGGGAGAGGCTGGGCCGAAAGGATCCCTTTCTGCTCATTCAAATTTTTTGTATCAAGCCCTTGTATGGCCTATGTAAGGTCTCAAAGGCTTGCAGCATACCTTGATTAAAAAGCTCTTGATTTTACATATGTTTTAAGACCGGATCATCTTGAGGTTTCCCTTGATTTAAGAAGTGGTTAGGGATTCCTTGAGGAGTAGTAGTTTGTCCGTTCCTCCAACTGAAGTTTGGATGATTCCTCTAACTAGAATTGTATGTATTTGAGGTCGATCCTTTGAAAGGCCCTCGGTAGTTGTTCATGACATTCGATTGCTCATCGAATATCTCTCATTGAATATCTCTTAAAAAGTGGAAATTGTTGGGGAATTTTCAGTTGTATATATGTTGCAAGCGTAAATACCACAAACAATTTCACAGCCTTACCCTTCTTAAGTTCCATGGCCTTGATTTTCCTTGTGAGATTAGCCACTTTAGCATTTATATCATCTTCCTCTTTTAAAATATATATTTCGCCCCTCTCCTTTGATTGAGTAAGCTTAGAAGTGGTGCTAGGTCTTGGTAAGATGTCTCATGATTGTGCATTTTCAGCAAGTTTGTTAAAGTAATCCCACACATTATCGACATTCTTGTTCATGAATTCCCCATTACATATCATCTCGACCAATTGGCGTATAGGAGATGTTAGTTTATTGTAGAAGAAATTTATTGCGCCATGTTTCAAAGCCATGTTGTGGGCATGAACTGACAAGATCTTTGAACCGCTCACAATATTGGAAGAAGGTCTCATCTTCCTTTTGGGCAAAGTTCATGATTGACTTCCTTATGGTGTTCATCTTATGGTATGGGAAAATTTTCTTTATGTACTCCCGTGTCGTGTCGTTCCATATGCCAATGGATCGTGGTCATAGTGAGTGCAACCATGTCTTAGCATTTTCTTTTAAGGAGAAGGGAAAGAGTTTTAGCCTGATCATGTCCTCAACACGTTAGGGAAGTGTAGAGTGGCTTTTATCTCATTAAACTCTTTCACGTGTAGGTATGAACTTTCAGATTCAAGTCCATGGAACTTCGGAAGGAGTTGGATCATTCCTGGCTTAATATCCATATTTCCTACATTGTCTGGAAAAATCATGCAGGAAGGTGTGCTGCCCCCGCCGGTTGTAAATAATCTCGTATAGTAAGAGGCTGGGGAGCATGATGCACCTTATTCTCATCCTGGGCCTCCTTAACTAGGTGTTGAAGTTGATGTGTAGTCATAACATCTACTGACTCAGAGGATCTTAAGTGGTGTCTAATCCAGTGATGGATAGGCAACCTTTCAACTAATCCTCCTTCACTCAAGAGACGGAGAGTGTTGTCCCAAACCCACTTAGGCATGAAACACTCGTACCCCTCAAGTAACTAAACAACTAAAATCTAAGTGAAAGAAAGTTAAACCTACAACAAATAAGAAATCTAAAAAGATAAGAGAGAGTTGGAGAGAAGTTACCCGATTAGGGTTGCTATGTTAGGATTCTACAAAACAGAAAAACAAAGTTAGTCTATAAAACCAATTTCAAAAAAAATCCTAACCTAAAAGCATAACAGAAAAATAAACCCTAATATTAACCTAATTCGAATACTAATTAATCTCAGAAAAATGCAGCTATAGTCCCTAGAAACAGTGCCAAAAACTTGTTCACAACCCAAGTGCAGGGTCGCGATGTAGTAATAACTCGGTGAGACTGAGGTCGAATCCACAGGGACTAAACTTGTATGTCTTCTAAAAATAATTAGAACTAGAACTAGAAGAAGATTTAAATCTAATTTTGGAATAAAAGAGAGTAATTGTGAATGGGATTTCAATAATAAAAAGGAAACTAGAGTGCCAAGGATCCACTTGTAGCTATGAGGATGCTATCTTACTTATTCAAGAAACACAATTGGAATTGGAGTCATCCTATCCAATTGGAAGATGAAGCAATTAAACCAAATCTGAACTTTTCATTGACCTAGCCACACTTGAAAGAGTATTACGATGATTGGAAGGGATTCCATTATCCTACCATGCCCAAGAGATAATGGTGAACAATAGGATTTACTAATCTCACAATCTCAAAACAGGAAAAGAAGATATTCAAAGCTATCACAACATCTATTGTAATTTGAGTCAAATAAATAATAGAAAACTGAAAATATTCCTTAAATTCAAACTAGAAATCAATGAGGTTCAAGAAAAATAAGAATCAAAACAAGAAAATCATCCCAACATGCTATAAGCTTCACCTTTTGGCCCTAGCTAAGAGGTTTAGCCAACCATAGACATGATTGGATCTAGAAACCTAAAAGAAAGCATTAAAAAAAATAAGGAAGAAAAACTCTTGGATGGCTGCTTCACCCTTTAGCTCTGCTTCTTAAAACCTAATTCATGTTTTGAACTCCTCAAAGAACTCATATTTATAGCCTTTATCTGGCTGTCTTTGAAAATCGCCTCAAATTTATGTACTCCGCGTAACGCCTTTGATGTCATCGAACATCCTTCGATGTTATCGAACGTAACTTGAATATGAAAGTAGCACCTTTTCATATTGCGTAACACCTTTCACACTGCATAACTTTTCACGTTATCGAACATACATTCGGTGTCATCGAACAGTCCCTCGATGTCATCGGGTGTTTGAGTAATCGAGAATGTGTGTCACGCCCCAAACCCGGAAATCGGATTCACGGGAATCCCGATCGCCGAATCCAATACCGACAGCCTCCGTAGTACCCCGTTCTCGGCTCCTAGCATTCATATGTTAGATTCCGATCCTGGGATCCTACAAGGAGGATTTTTTTAATATATATTTAACTCGTAATAAGCATAACCACAAGATTACCCAATTCACAAAGGCAACATCATCAGCACATATCCACTAATATAATTATTTGAGTACAATGCTGAAGGGAAATACATAAATTGAAAAAAATTAAGCTCCGGAAGGCCACTGCATGCTCCAAGCTCAACACTGCTGCAACCTAAACATCACCTGCACGCGTCTATCGTGCATAAGCTTATAAAAAGCTTAGAGGGTGGTGTAAGTATGTACACAAGGTAAGTGTCAAATATTCAATACATTGTCATCATCATACAATACCGAAAATACTGTTAATCCATAAATCGTACATTATCAGAATAAGCAGAAAGACTGACAAGATCATGAATCATAAGATAACAGAGTAAGCAATATAGAACAATTACGCAAATAAGGAGCCAAATATCATATGCTGAGGATGCGATGCAATATACATTCCTAATGAGTAACACAAGTAGCGTCAGTCGTACCATATGCTGCGGATGTAATACAACGTGCAGTATGACTGGAATGACTATGCTAGAGTGTGAAGTCAGGATAGTAGTACATAGCATCGCAGGCTATGGGGTCTATCGCAATGGACTTCTATCCAAACTAGTCTCATACCTAATTTGGATAGTTAGACTCAATGTGGTTAACTCCTGATCTCAGGTTAGTCGCGCGCCCCAACCGAAATCCTGGCCATTGTGAAGTCACACGTAACAAATAGTTACGCACCACCAACCCGAGTGGATAGTGAATGAATGAATGCATGAATGAGTATGCAACTCCTGCTCACTAAATCTACATATCAGTACAGTTCATCTCTGGGATCATCACCGGGGTTTAATACACTTCCAAATGGCACTGCCGCTCTCCTAGTCGCACAGTCCAAGTGGACGTAAGAAACCTCACTATCCGCCTGGCCAATAGTCTGCCAATACCTATCCGGTACGTCGATAGCGGACCCATTCATGAGCTGGTCAAACTCAGCCTAGTATTACCCCCTACCCTCGGGCGAGTAAGGCCACACTCCCTCCCAACCGACCATGATACAGTGGGAGACGCGGCCTCCTGGTATTCGGCACTCGGGCGCTCATGTATCCTCTCGGTCTCGACGTTGGGGCATCTCCTGGCCACGGAGGTTTAGGAATTTTCACCCAGGGACATCTATGGCGCCCGTATGCTACAATCAAATATTTTTGGTGTCCCATTGGCCATCCACGATATACCTGTGGATGCTACGGCCCTGGTGTCGCTAGGGCGTACAATAATCATAATGCAAGATGCATGAGTCATACAATCCAGTCATGCATCAATCCTGTGCATACCGCATGCTCATGTGAGATAACCTCCACCTATCAGGGAGTCTCGTAACAACATGCTCAATGACATATGCAATGATCAATCACATCTCATAACAAACATGCAGATGATGCGTATGGGCATGTATCATGATGCTAAATTGTCACATACTCATGATCGGTATCAACAACCGGCATCGACAATCGACCTGGACAATGTGGACATTTAACCAACATTGCTCCCAAGGAATGGCTCACATAGAGCCAAACATATAATGGGCCCACGACCTCACACAAAGGCCTGATATACAACACATTGGGCCTTACTCAAGGGCCACATATACACAGCAGGCGGGCCCTACTCATGGGCCTAACACACATCATAATGGGCCTTTCTCATGGGCCTAAGATACATTATAATGGACTCCATCGCTTGACCCTCTAATGCATCACAATGGGCCTTAACTATGGATCACATATCATCATATAGGTCTCAACAATCGGCCTCGACAATCGAAATCGGTAATCGGCTTCGATTGATAATCAGTCTCGATCGACATCAACAATTGATCAAGACAAATCAAAATTGGTAATCGACCAAGACAATTGGAATCGATTAATAATCGGAATCGGCAAATCGGTCACAACAATGGCACCGATAACCAACAGATAAACAAAGCGGGGTCTATAAATGATTAGTCGCTCAACCATAGTATAAAGATTGGTACTCGGCCGTGGTTATGTCAACTCCGAGATCACGGAGTCATCCGTCTACGGCGAATGGGCCCCACTTATTTGGGTTAACCCATGAAGAGAATGAGCCTAACAAGGCCTAAGGGAAGGTCACAATGTGGACATCTAACCGTCATTGCCCAACAATGTGGACATCTAACCAACATTGCTCCGAACGAGTGACCCACATAAGGCCAAACATATAATGGGCCCATGGCCTCACACAATGATCTCATAAATCAAGCGGGTCGCATCACATGGGCCTAATGCACATTGCCATGGGCCGCCTCACATGGGCTGGAAATACATCTCAATGGTCCTCATCATATGAGTAGGAATATATCACAATGGCCTCACTAAATGGGTCGGAAACACATCACAATGGGCCACAACGTATGGGCCGAGTATACATCTCAATGAGCCATGACTCATGGGCCCCATTACATCATAATGGGCCGCAACCCGTTGGCCTCAAATAAAGTAAGTGGACCACATCAATGGGCCTCATACACATCAAGTGGGTTGCATCATATGTGCTGCACTAATGGGCCTCGCCCATTGGCCTCGGATATATCACAGTGGGCCACGTCTCATGGACCTAACAAGACAAACAGGTGGCCCGCACATGAGCCAAACACATCATAATGGGCTACATACGTCACAATGGGCTGCACCAATACATCAAGGTGGGCCTCATTTTATGGGCTGCACCAAAAATCATTTCAATAGTTGTAGGTATAACATGTGTATTATTACACCCATGACCCACGTATGATGATCAGCACTGTCCAACATATCCATGTAAATCGGCGCCAACCAAACATTGTCCAGCACTATCCCAACATTATGGATGGTGTGGATACAAAATACATACATCTAGGCGAGCCGCACAAGTGGACGGTATGGGTGAAGTACACATAGCATGGTGGGCTTGTACAGTGTAGGCAGGCCAAACACATGTAGTAAGCGGGCCCTGCGCCATGAAGACGGGTAGACAGTGCGGATATAAAATACATACATCGGGAGGAGAGTCCCATCCAGCGGGCTAAATGGTGCGAATATACAATACATTTATCATGGTGGAATCACACATTGAAATGGGCCTTATATACATCATATTGGGCCTCAACCCATGGGCCCCAAATACATCTAATGGGCCACATCACACGGACCCATATATAATAGGGTGAGCCTTAATAATGGGCCATAAACATGGTAAGTGGGCCACATGTATATCAAATGAGTCACACTCAAATATAAGTGGTGATAATGATCTCCACTACCAAAATTCCCAAGGCCCGCCATAACATTTATTTCCCATCCAATCTAATCATAAGATCTCAAGGATTTCAAAGGTAGCCGTTCAATCCTCACCGTGCACTATGGTCCACTTGATAAATAAATCTGTCTTACTTTCGTCTCAAACCTTAAAATCAGTTTCCAAAAATGGTTGGATGGTTGGATGAAACACATGCATCATGGTGGGATCACACTACAATGAGCCTTATGTACATCCCATCAGGCCTTAACCCATGGGCCTCCAGTGCATCAAATATGCCTCATACATGGGTCTCGTGTATATATATATATATATATATGTCAAGGTGGGCCTCAACGACGAGCCACAAACGCATCAAGATGGGCCTAGTCACATGGGCCTTGCATACATCACAATGGGCCTCATAATATGGGCCCTATACAAATCAAAGTGGGCCTCAACAAGGACCACCAATACATCAAGGTGGGCCTCAACAATGGGCCTTAAATAATCTCCAAAATGGTTGGACGGTTTGGATGAAATACAAGCATCATGATGGAGCCCACACTAATGGAGAATGTGGATTACAATACATATATAAGTGGATCCCATGTGGGGCCTACCATAATGTTTATTTTCCATCCAACCCATTGATATGGTCATTCAGACTGGGGCCCATAGTAATGTTTATTTGCCACACAACCTGGGCCCACTTTAATATTTATTTTCTATCTAACTGTTCATAAGGCCACGTGGACCAAAGTAGGGCCCACTGTGATGTTTGTTTGCCATCCAGACTGTTCACGAGTCGGGTCACGTGGACCATGGGCCCACGGTAATATTTATTGCCGTCCGACCTGTTGATAGGGTCTCACGGTCAGGGAGGGGGGCCCACTGTAATGTTTGTTTATTATTATTTTTAATATATATTTTTTTTTCTTCACCCAACCTGTTGATTGGGTCCCGCCCACTGGAATGTGGTCCCCAAATCCAGTCCACCCATTATGTGTGTCCCACTGGACTGACGGTCCAGACCAAGTTTCAGCAACAACCAAAACTCAGGTAGTCCCCACCGAGTGATTTCTATATGTTTTAGGCATTTCTTCATGATTTTAGATGGTATGGCCCACCTGAGTTCCATATACGGCTGATTTTTGACAGGGGGCTACTGCCTCAAGGGCCCACCCAATACACAGCGTTGATGTTCGAAACGCGTCACGGTGGGGCCCACAGCTGGGCCGTGAGGCCCAGTCCATTTGTCCGCCTGCCAGCACGGGACGCTGGTACGTGCGTTCTTGGGCGGTGTCAGCGGCGGCAGCAGTAGCTGCTGCCTAAATTTTTTTTTAAAAAAAATAAGGAATTTTATAGATTTTCTAGGGTAGGGCCCACTTTAGATCGATCCGACCCATCCATTATATTCTACGGCCTATGATCGACCAAATGATACCAATATGCAATGTATTTTTGGCGAATAGGAGGGTCAAAGTGAGTTTTAATGGTAATACCGCTATTTCCTATGATATGGCCCGCTTGATTGTCAGATCAGCCTCATCTTTTGGCTCAACGCCTAAAATGAGTTGAGAAGTGAAATGGGCGGCATGGATTTTATACATACATCAAGGTGGGGCCTGCATGAGCGGCCCACCTCAAAACACTATTCTTCTTCCTCTCTTTTGCTTGTTATTACACCACCATGTCAATACACGCACACCACGTTAGCCACTCCCTGTCCAGCGTCCCCTGGACGTTGGACAGCATGGATATAACACAATCATCATGGTGGGTCCCACGTGTAGGTGGCCCATGTGTCACCAGGGTGGGTCCCACATGAACGTGACTCACCATATTTAAATCAACTTGATATTCGTGTATTTCCACCACTATAAGGTAGGGTCCACATGACTTGTACAGTTTAGATAAAATATACCTCAAGGTGGGGTTCATCCAAGTGGGCCACACATCACAAAAAAAATTAGAAGGAAAAAGAAAGGAGCACCCACCTTGATCTTGATCTCCCCCTTCCACCAACATGATCTAACGCTCCAAGGAGACGATTTCAACGGTCGAGATGTTCTTAGGATGGTGGAGATAGGGGGGTGGGAAGTGGGCCACACATGGCTTCTCATGGGGAGGCTTAGACGATTCTTGCTTAGAGAATGAGAAAGAGAGAGAGAGAGGGAATGAGAGAGAAGTAATGGGAGAGGGATGGGTGAAAGGTGATGGGTGTACTTGTGGTAAGGGAAAGTTGACTTTTTTTGAGAGGTGGTTGTACTTGGGAATGGTTGCTTGTACTTGACTTGATTTGATTGATTGACGAGACATTTCATAAAGATTCTCTTGACATTGCAATGCGCGGTATTTTTCTCGAACTGAATGCGGGCCCACGTCTCCTAACCCGAGATTCGCCTCGGCACGCGAGACACGGCATCGAAATCGCTGCGACGGCGCGGTCGCACTGCTACAGGCCTTGGGTCGAGCCGACTCAGGAATATGGGATACGACTCAGATTCGCGCGCAACTATCGATTATAGGTCGTGAGCTGCCGGAATTCAACCGAGAGGACCGGGGAAGCCTACAGAGTACGAGTTAGGATACGGGTCTTACAGCTCTCCCCTCCTAATAAAAATTTCATCCTCGAAATTTAAACTACAACCAAACTAATGCAGAGATCACCAAGGAAGAGAAATCCTATCCGAACACAATCATGCCAACATAATCAAACACGTAAGAGACGGAGACAACACCTGCGAAGCTCAGCCTCCTGCTCCTAAAACGCCTCATCAACACTACGATGACCTTAAATCCTGGATCAGAAATGATCAAAACTGAAATGCTATATAGCCTCACAATCTCAACGGTGGGGAGTTATAACAGAAAATCTCTAAGTTATTTGAACTTGGGGATCTAACTATTCTAGGTTCTTAACAATCATCGAGTGAAGGGTGACTATCAGTAGATATGTGATGTTATCCTCAGGTATTCCCAAGTTATGCTCTGATACCAACTTCTGTCACGTCCCAAACCCAGAAATCGAATTCACGGGAATCCCGATCGCCGAATCCAGTACCGACAGCCTTCGTAGTACCCCGTTCTCGGCTCCTAACATTCATATGTTAGATTTCGATCCTAGGATCCTACAAGGAGGATTTTTTTTTTAATATACATTTAACTCATAATAAGTATAACCACAAGATTACCCAATTCATAAAGGTAACATCATCAACACATATCCACTAATATAATTATTTGAGTACAATGCTGAAGGGAAATACATAAATTGAAAAAAATTAAGCTCCGGAAGGCCGCTGCATGCTCCAAGCTCAACACTGCTGCAACCTAAACATCACCTGCATGCGTCTATCGTGCATAAGCTTATAAAAAGCTTAGAGGGTGGTGTAAGTGTGTGCACAAGGTAAGTGCCAAATATTCAATACAATGCCATCATCATACAATACCGAAAATACTGTTAATCCATAAATCGTACATTATTGGAATAAGCAGAAAGACTGACAAGATCATGAATCATAAGATAACAAAGTAAGCAATATAGAATAATTACATAAATAAGGAGCCAAATATCATATGCTGAGGATGCGATGCAATATACATTCCTAACGAGTAACACAAGTAGCGTCAGTCGTACCATACGCCGCGGATGTAATACAACGTGCATTATGAATGAATGACCATGCTAAAGTGTGAAGTTGGGATAGTAGTACGTAGCATCGCAGGCTATGGGGTCTATCACAATGGACTTCTATCCAAACTAGTCCCATACCTAATTTAGATAGTCAGACTCAATGTGGTAAACTCCTGATCTCAGGTTAGTCGCGCGCCCCAACCGAAATCCTGGCCATTGCGAAGTCACACGTAACAAATAGTTACGCACCACCAACCCGAGTGGATAGTGAATGAATGAATGCATGAATGAGTATGCAAGTCCTACTTACTAAATCCACATATCAGTACAGTTCATCTCTGGGATCATCACCGGGGTTTAATACACTCCAAATGGCACTGCCGCTCTCCTAGCCGCACAGTTCAAGTGGACATAAGAAACCTCACTATCCGCCTGACCAATAGTCTGCCAATACCTATCTAGCACGTCGATAGTGGATCCATTCATGAGCTGGTCAAACTCAGCCTAGTATTGCCCCCTACCCTCGGGCGAGTAAGGCCACACTCCCTCCCAACCGACCACGACACAGTGGGAGATGCAGCCTCCTGGTATTTGGCACTCGGGCACTCATGTATCCACTCGGTTTCGACGTTGGGGCGTCTCCTGGCCACGGAGGTTTAGGGATTTTCACCCAAGGATATCTATGGCGCCCGTATGCTACAACCAAATATTTTCGGTATCCCATTGGCCATCCACGATATACCTATGGAGGCTACGACCCTGGTGTCGCTAGGGCGTACAGTAATCATAATGCGAGACGCATGAGTCATACAATCCAGTCATGCATCAATCCTGCGCATACCGCATGCTCATGTGAGTTAACCTCCGCCTATCAGGGAGTCTCATAACAACATGCTCAATGACATATGCAATGATCAATCACATCTCATAACAAACATGCAGATGATGCGTATGGGCATGTATCATGATGCTAAATTGTCACATACTCATGATCGGTATCAACAACCGGCATCGACAATCGACCTGGACAATGTGGACATTTAACCAACATTGCTTCCAAGGAATGGCCCACATAGAGCCAAACATATAATGGGCCCACGACCTCACACAAAGGCCTGATATACAACACATTGGGCCTTACTCAAGGGACACATATACACAGCAGGCGGGCCCTACTCATGGGCCTAACACACATCATAATGGGCCTTTCTCATGGGCCTAACATACATTATAATGGACTCAATCGCCTGACCCTCCAACGCATCACAATGGGCCTTAACTATGGATCACATATCATCATATAGGTCTTGACAATCGGCCTCGACAATCAAAATCGGCCTTGACAATCGGAATCGGTAATCGGCCTCGATTGATAATCAGTCTCGATCGATATCAACAATTGATCAAGACAAATCAAAATCGGTAATCGATCATGACAGTTGGAATCGGTCAATAATCGGAATCAGCAAATCGGTCACGACATTGGCACCGATAACCAACAGATAAACAAAGCGAGGTCTATAAATGATCAGTCGCTCAACCATAGTATAAAGATTGGTACTCGGCCGTGGTAATGTCAACTCCAAGATCACGGAGTCATCCATCTACGGCAAATGGGCCCCACTTATTTGGGTTAACCCATGAAGAGAATGAGCCAACAAAGCCTAAGGGAAGGTCACAATGTGGACATCTAACCGTCATTGCCCAACAATGTGGACATCTAACTAACATTGCTCCGAACGAGTGACCCACATAAGGCCAAACATATAATGGGCCCATGGCCTCACACAATGATCTCATAAATCAAGCGGGTCACATCACATGGGCCTAATGCACATCGCCATGGGCCGTCTCACATGGGCTGGAAATACATCTCAATGGTCCTCATCATATTAGTAGGAATATATCACAATGGCCTCACTAAATGGGTCGGAAACACATCACAATGGGCCACAACGTATGGGTCGAGTATACATCTCAATGGGCCATGACTCATAGGCCCCATTACATCATAATGGGCCGCAACCCGTTGGCCTCAAATACAGTAAGTGGACCACATCAATGGGCCTCATAAACATCAAGTGGGTTGCATCATATGTGCTGCACTAATGGGCCTCGGATATATCACAGTGGGCCACATCTCATGGACCTAACAAGACAAACAGGTGGCCCGCACATGAGCCAAACACATCATAATGGGCTATATACGTCACAATGAGCCGCACTAATACATCAAGGTGGGCCTCATTTTATGGGCCGCACCAAAAATCATTTCAATGGTTGTAGGTATAATATGTGTATTATTACACCCATGGCCCATGTATGATGATCAGCATTGTCCAACATATCCATGTAAATCGGTGCCAACCAAACATTGTCCAGCACTATCCCAACATTATGGAAGGTGTGGATACAAAATACGTACATCTAGGCGGGCCGCACAAGTGGACGGTATGGGTGAAGTACACACAGCATGGTGGGCCTGTACAGTGTAGGTAGGCCCAACACATGTAGCAAGCGGGCCCTGTACCATGAAGACGGGTAAACAGTGAGGATATAAAATACATACATCGGGGGGGGGGAGGGGGGGGTGGAATCCCACCATCCAGCGGGCTAAATGGTGCGAATATACAATACATTTATCATGGCAGAATCACACATTGAAATGGGTCTTATATACATCATATTGGGCCTCGACCCATGGGCCCTAAATACATCTAATGGGCCACATCACACGGACCTCATATATAACAGGGTGGGCCTTAATAATGGGCCATAAACATGGTAAGTGGGCCACACCACATGGGCCACATGTATATCAAATGAGCCACACTCAAATATAAGTGGTGATAATGATCTCCACTACCAAAATTCCTAAGGCCCGCCATAACATTTATTTCCCATCCAATCTAATCATAAGACCTCAAGGATTTCAAAGGTAGCTGTTCAATCCTTACCGTGCACTATGGTCCACTTGATAAATAAATCTGTCTTACTTTCGTCCCAAACCTTAAAATCATTTTCCAAAAATGGTTGGACGGTTGGATGAAACACATGCATCATGGTGGGATCACACTACAATGGGCCTTATGTACGTCCCATCGGGCCTTAACCCATGGGCCTCTAGTACATCAAATAGGCCTCATACATGGGTCTCGTGTATATATATATATATATATATATATATATATATATATATATATATATATATATATATATATATATATATATATATATATATATATATATATATATATATATATATATATATCAAGGTGGGCCTCAACGACGGGCCACAAACGCATCAAGATGGGCCTAGTCACATGGGCCTTGCATACATCACAATGGGCCTCATAATATGGGCCCTATACAAATCAAAGTGGGCCTCAACAAGGACCACCAATACATTAAGGTGGGCCTCAACAATGGGCCTTAAATAATCTCCAAAATGGTTGGATAGTTTGGATGAAATACAAGCATCATGATGGAGTCCACACTAAAGGAGAATGTGGATTACAATACATATATAAGTGGATCCCATGTGGGGCCTACCATAATGTTTAGTTTCCATCCAACCCATTGATAAGGTCATTCAGACTGGGGCCCATAGTAATGTTTATTTGCCACACAACCTGGGCCCACTTTAATATTTATTTTCCATCTAACTGTTCATAAGGCCACGTGGACCAAAGTAGGGCCCACTGTGATGTTTGTTTGCCATCCAGACTGTTCACGGGTCGGGTCACGTGGACCATGGGCCCATGGTAATGTTTATTGCCGTCAGACCTGTTGATAGGGTCTCATGGTCAGGGAGGAGGGCCCACTGTAATGTTTGTTTATTATTATTTTTAATATATATATATATATATATTATTATTTTTTTCTTCACCCAACCTGTTGATTGGGTCCCGCCCACTGGAATGTGGTCCCCAAATCCAGTCCACCCATTATGTGTGTCCCACTGGACTGACGGTCCAGACCAAGTTTTAGCAACAACCAAACTCAGGTAGGGCCCACCGAGTGATTTCTATATGTTTTAGGCATGTCTTCATGATTTTAGATGGTATGGCCCACCTGAGTTCCGTATACGACTGATTTTTGACAGGGGGGCCACTGCCCCAAGGGCCCACCCAATACACAGCGTTGATGTTCGAAACGCTTCACGGTGGGGCCCACAGTTGGGCCGTGAGGCCCAGTCCATTTGTCCGCCCGCCAGCGCAGGACGCTGGTGCGTGCGTCCTTGAGCGGTGTCAGTTGCGGCAGCAGTAGCTGCTCCCTAAATTATTATTTTTTAAAAATAAGAAATTTTATAGATTTGCTTGGGTAGGGCCCACTTTAGATCGATCTGACCCATCCATTGTATTCTACGGCCCATGATCGACCAAATGATACCAATATACAATGTGTTTTTGGCGAATAGGAGGGTCAAAGTGAGTTTCAATGGTAATACCGCTATTTCCTATGATATGGCCCGTTTGATTGTCGGATCAGCCTCATCTTTTGGCTGAACGTCTAAAATGAGCTGAGAAGTGAAATGGGCAGCGTGGATTTTATACATACATCAAGGTGGGGCCTGCATGAGTGGCCCACCTCAAAACACTATTCTTCTTCCTCTCTTTTGCTTGTTATTACACCACCATGTCAGTACACGCACACCACGTTAGCCACTCCCTGTCCAGCGTCCCCTGGACGTTGGACAACATGGATATAACACAATCATCATGGTGGGTCCCACGTGTAGGTGGCCCACGTGTCACCAGGGTGGGTCCCACATGAACGTGACTCACCATATTTAAATCAACTTGATATTCGTGTATTTCCACCACTATAAGGTAGGGTCCACATGACTTGTACAGTTTGGATAAAATATACCTCAAGATGGGGTTCATCCAAATGGGCCACACATCATAAAAAAAATGAGAAGGAAAAAGAAAGGAGCACCCACCTTGATCTTGATCTCCCCCTTCCGCCAACATGATCTAAAGCTCCAAGGAGACGATTTCAACGGTCGAGATGTTCTTAGGATGGTGGAGATAGGGGGTGGGAAGTGGGCCACACATGGCTTCTCATGGGGAGGCTTGGACGATTCTTGCTTAGAGAATGAGAAAGAGAGAGAGAGAGGGAATGAGAGAGAAGTAATGGGAGAGGGATGGGTGAAAGGTGATGGGTGTACTTGTGGTAAGGGAAAGTTGACTTTTTTTGAGAGGTGGTTGTACTTGGGAATGGTTGCTTGTACTTGACTTGATTTGATTGATTGACGAAACATTTCGCAAAGATTCTCTCGACATTGCAACGAGTGGTATTTTTCTCGAACTGAATGCGGGCCCACGTCTCCTGACCTGTGATTTGCCTCGGCACGCGAGACACGGCATCGGAATCGCGGCGATGGCGCGGTCGCACTGCTACAGGCCTTGGGTCGAGCCGACTCAGGAATACGGGATACGACTCAGAGTCATGCACAACTGCCGATTATAGGTCATGAGCTGCCGGAATTCAACCGAGAGGACCGCGGAAGCCTACAAAATTGTACGAGTTAGGATACGGGTCTTACAATGTGTACAGAGTGTTCCAAAGATTTGCTTAAGAAATTCATAAAAATCTCGATGTCATCGAACTGCCTTCGATGTCGTTGAGCAGGTCTTCGAGCAATTGAATAGGGTTTCAGTGTCATCGAGAACTGCATCCAATTTGTCCAGTAATCAAACTTAATTTTCATGTAATTCTTCGATGTTATCGACCCGTGTTCGATGTCATCTAACACTGGATTCAATGTCATCGAACGACGGTCAATGACATAGACATTGAAGTTAAGATTCTATGAATTTCTGCACTTTGTACTTTCGACTTCCTTCATTCTCCACTCAGTTTCCTTGAATCTTGGGGTCTTAAAATCTTCAATCTTGGTCTCCTAGGATTCTTCCTTTACCCTGGTGATTCTTGAGCATCAAATCCATACTTTTAACACTCTTTTCAATCTAACCTCTTAAACTCACCTCGCAATACAAACATGTATAAAATATATCCATTAAGCATTATCATGTTCATAAAACCAAGATATAAATAGGGAGAAATATGCAATATTTGACACTCAACATGTGTCTTCAGTCTTTACTTTTCCAAAGGCTCAACCAACTACGGACACAACGACTCACGTGATTGACAAACCAAGGTGCAAAAATGAGTGCACTAATAATCTCCCCCTTTGTCAATTATTTAACAAAAACCTAACCTAGGGCAATATCATGTCCATATGTTGAGGGTCAAATATTGCATATTGGACCCCATTTATTACTTGGTTTTATGAACATGATAATGCTTAATGTATTATTTTAAAAACTTGGATTGGAAGAGATACTAAAAGTATGGATTTAATGCTCAAGAATTACCAAAGCAAGGATGGATCTTATGAGACTAAAAATGAAGAATTCACATGTCAAAGATCTAAGAAAACCAAGTAAGGAATGAAGAGAATTGAAGAAAAGGAATCCTGAAAATCTGCCTGCTTCGACTAGTTTAAGCCCTCCTTCGACCAATCTAAGGCTCCTGCTCGACTAGTCGAAGATTCCTTGACTCGGACTCCAGTAACATGAACTTTTAATTTCACGTGATCTTCAACCAGTTGAAGACTTTCCTTGATCAGTCGAAAGTTTTCCTCGACTCATTTAAGGTTGACAGCACACGGACTGTGTAAATATGAGGCAATTTCCAGATTTTTCCAACTAGATGCAAAAGTTGGAGTTGTAAAACTATAAATAAGAGTCCCTACGATGTTCCTAGGCATCTTTTAGGGTTTAAGGAGTGAAGAAAAATGGTGGAGAAGCCATTGCCAAGCGTTTTTCTTCATTTTCTTTAGTTGTTTTTATGCTTTTCTTATGAGATTTTAGTTCAATCATGTCTATGGTTGGCTAAATCTCTTAGCTAGGACTAAGAGGTGAAGCTTGTAGCATGATGGGATGTTTCTTTTACTTTGATTCATGTTTGTGTTGAACCTTCTTTGATTCTAGTTTGATTTTAAAGGAATACTTTCAGTTCTTAATGGTTTATTGTGACTCAAATTACAGTAGATCCGCAATAGCTTTGACAATCTTCTTTTCTTGATTTTGAGATTGTGGGATTGGTAAATCCTGTTGTTAGCCATCATCCCATGGGCATGGTTTAGTGATGGAATCTCTTTCAATTATCACAATTCTTCTCCATTGAGAATTAGGTCAAGGAAAGTTCAGATTGATCTTAATTGTATATCTTCCAATTGGATATGATAGGACTTCAATTCCAATCATGTGACTTGAATAAAGTAAGAGGGCTACCAGATCTCTACAAGTGGATCCTTAGAAACCCTAGTTACCACCTTTGAATTTGTTAGTTTTAATCACTTTAATCACCATTACTCTCTCAATTAATTCAGATTTAGATTCATATCTTCTTCTAGTTCTAGTTTTAGTTACTTTCAGAAACATATAAGATTAGTCCTTGTGGATTCAACCTCAGTCTCACCGAGATTATTACTACATCGCGACCCTACACTTGGGGTTGTGAACAAGTTTTTGGCGCCGTTGCCAGGGTCTAAAGGTTATGTTTTTTGGGATTTAACTAGTTTTAGAATTAGGTTAAGATTAGGATGTGTTTGCTTTCTATTTTTAGGTTAAGATTTTTCTGATTTGGTTTTAGAAACTAACTTACTTTCTAATTCTAGGTTTAGAACTTTCCTAATCAGTTTTTAGAAACTAGGTTTTTTTTTTAGAAACTTTCCTTTCTAGTTTTAGAAACTAACTCTCTTTCTAATTCTATTTTTAGAAACTTTATTATTTCTTTTTAGAAACTAATTCACTTTCCTTTTTCATTTGCAAGATCCTAACATAGAACCTTTTAATTTGGTAACTTCTTTCTAATTTTATCTCTTTCTATTTCTAGATTTCTATTTCCTTCTTTTTCTTTCTAGGTTTAGGTTAGATTCTAAAATTGAGGGCTAAGAGTGTTTCATACCCAAGTGGGTCCGTGACAACACTCGACGTCTTTTGAGTGAAGGAGGATTAGTTGAGGGGTTGTCTATCCATCACAGGGTTAGACACCACTTAAGATCCTCAGAGTTAATTGAGGTTATGGCTGTAAATCAACCTGTAAATCAACTGGTGAATCAACTAGTGAATTAGCCACAACCTTGTGTTGTAGAAGTCTAAGATGAGAATGAGGTGCACCATACACCCCACCTCATACTTTACAAGATTAATTACAACCGGTGGGGGTGAACACCCTTTCTTGTATGATTTTTCCAGGAAACATAGGAAACATGGATATCAAGCCTAGAGTGGTCTAACTCCTTCCAAAGTTCCTTGGACTTGAATCTGAAAGTCCATACCTGCATTACAAGAGTTTAACGAGGTTATAGCCACTTAATACTTTCCTAACGTGTTTGAGGACATGGTCAGGCTAAAACTGTTTCCTTTCTCCTTGAAAGAGAAAGCTAAGATGTGGTTGCACTCACTACGTCCGTGATTTATTGACACATGGAATGACATGATGAAGGAGTTCATAAAAAAAATTCTTTCCATACCATAAGATGAACACCATCAGGAAGTCAAGCATAAACTTCACCCAAAAGGAAGATGAAACATTCTTCTAATATTGGGAGCGGTACAAGGATCTCGTCAGTTCCTACCCACAACATGGTTTTGAAATGTGGTGCATAACAACTCTCTTCCATGATGGACTGACATCTTCCATGCGCTAATTCGTTGAGACGATGTGTAATGGGGAATTCATGAACAAGAATGTCGATGAGGTGTAGGATTACTTTGACAACTTGCTGAAATCGCACAATCATGGGACATCACCCCAAAACCTAGCACCACATCTAAGCCTACTCAAGCAAGGGAGAGATGTGGGATATACTTGCTGAAAGAGGATGATGATATAAATGCTAAAGTGGCCAGTCTCGCAAGGAAGGTCGAGGCCATGGAGCTTAAGAAGGATAAGGCTAAGGAAGTTGTTTGCGGTATCTGTGCTTGTAACATACACACAACTGAAAATTGTCCAATGATACCTGCTTTTCAAGAGGTACTGAACGAGCAATCGAATACAGTGAACAACTACCAACAACCTTTCAATGGACCCATCTCAAACACATACAATCCTAGTTGGAGAAATCATCCAAATTTTAGTTGGAGGAATGGACAAACTGCTACTCCTCAAGGAATCCCTAACCAATTCTTGAATCAAGGGAAACCTCAAGAGGATCCGGTCTGAAAACATATTCAAAACCAAGAGCTTATTAATCAGTGTATATTGCAAACCATTCAAGACCTTTCAAAGGTCATAAAAGGGTGTGAGACAAAAAAATTCAATTAAGGAGAAAGGGATCCTATTGGCTCAACCTCTTCCCAATCTAAAATTGCAATATGAAATTAGAGATCAAAGCTCTTTAAAGAAAATGGAGCAAGTCAAGTCTATCACCACTCTTAGGAGTGGAAAAATAATTGACAAATGTATTCCGGTAAGGACTGAAGAGTCTAAGGACCCAGAAGAAAAAATAGAGGATAGACCTAGCATTGCTCCACAAGGATTAGAATCGGAACCTCTGAACAAGCCAATTGTTTCATTCCCCCAACGGTTGATTGTACTAAAATCTCTTTCTAACTCTCAGGACATTCTAGAGGTGCTTAAACAAGTGAAGGTCAACATCCCTCTCCTAGATGCCGTGAAACAAATTCCTTCATATGCCAAATTTCTGAAAGACCTATGCACGACCAAGAGGCGACGAAGTATCAAAAAGAAAAATTTTCTAACGGAAAAAGTGAGTGCCATCCTCAAGCAAGATGTGCCACAAAAATATAAAGATCCTGATAATCCAAATATCCCTTGTGTAATTGAGAACTACTGGATTGAGCACGCACTTAATGACTTAGGAACGTAAATTTGATCCCTTACTCGGTCTACGAACAACTGGGTATAGGTGAATTAAAGCCCACCCGGACCACATTACAACTTGTTGATCACTCAGTTCGTGTAATAAGAGGGATAATTAAGGATGTGTTAGTCCAGGTTGACAAATTCTACTACCTAGTAGATTTTATCATCTCGGATACTCAACCCATTGTGGACATGAGCACTCAAATTCTTGTCATTCTTGGTCGTCCATTCCTTGCCACATCAAACGCAATCATTAATTGCATGAATAGAGTCATGAGTTTGTCTTTTGGAAATATGACATTAGAGTTGAATATCTTTTTCAATACAAGAAAACAGTTAGAGGATTATGACAACTCTCACGATATTAACTTGATTGACTCTTTCGTGGAAGATAGAACACTTTTGACATTATCCTCTGACCCTCTAGAGATGTGCCTGGCCCACTCCTATGGTTTTGATGATGATATAATTAGGGAGATAAGGACCATGCTAAATACCGTGCCGATACTTGAAGTTAACTGGTGGAGGCCACAATTTGAAGAATTGCCCCAAACTGATGTAATGCCTCTACTGTCTAACCTCAAGGCACTGAAGCTTGACCTAAAACCTTTGCCCTCTGATTTGAAATATGTCTATTTAGGTCAAGATGAGACATACCCGGTGGTGATTTCTTCCCACCTTGAGCAGAAATAGGAGAGTATGCTCATCTTTACTCTTATTGAGCACAAGGGAGCCCTTAGATAGTCGATTGCGGACATCAAGGGAATTGACCCTTCGATTCGTACTCACCTCATTTATCTAGAGGATAATGCGAAGACCTCCTAGCAACCACAATATAGATTAAATCCAAATATGAAGGAAGTGGTTAGGGCCGAGGTTCTTAAGCTTTTGGATGTGGGTATCATATACCCGATATCCGATAGTCAATGGGTGATTCCAACTCAGGTGGTTCCTAAGAAGTCTGGAATCACCATCGTAGCCAATGCCAGTAATGAACTTGTGAGAACTAGAGTTACTACTAGTTGGAGAATGTGCATTGACTATAGGAAGTTGAATACTATCATGAGGAATGACCACTTCCCTTTACCCTTCATTGATCAAATCTTAGAAAGGCTAGCTGGTCACTCATACTATTGTTTCCTTGACGGGTATTCGAGCTACAACCAGATAAAGATAGCCCTTGCAGATCAAGAAAAGACCACATTCACATGTCCCTTTGGCACATTTGCTTACCGAAGGATGCCATTCGAACTATATAATGCCCCACCATTTTTCAGCGATGCATGATGAGTATTTCTTTCTGACATGGTGAGGCAATATTTAGAGGTCTTCATAGACAACTTCTTTGTCTTTGGTCCATCCTTCAGCGATTGTTTAGAGAATCTTAAACGTGTGCTGAAGCAATGTGAGGAAAAGAATTTGGTACTGAATTAGGAGAAGTGTCGTTTCATGGTTTATAAGGGAATTGTCCTTAGACATATCATCTCGTTCAAGGGAATTGAGGTACATAAGGCTAAGATTAGTCTTATCTCTAACTTACCTCCACCCAAGAACATACGAGACGTGTGATCCTTCTTAGGATACACCGATTTTTACAAGAGATTCATAAAGGATTTTAGTCACCTCTCTCATCCTTTATGCAATCTACTTTAAAAGGATGCACCATACGAGTGGACTGAGCAATGCTAAGAAGCTTTCACTAAGCTCAATGGCATGTTAACCACTACACCTATCATGTAGCCACCTGACTGAAGCCTTCCTTTTAAACTTATGTGCAACGCATCTAATTACACTCTTGGGGCAATTTTAGGCTAGAGAAAAGAAAAGAAACTCTACGTTATTCATTACGCAAGTAGAACTCTAAATCCTACCCAAGTGAACTACTCTAATATGAAAAAAGAACTCTTAGCCGTAATGTTCATTTTGGACAAATTTAGGTCCTACTTGATCGGATTCATGATCATCAATTACACAGATCATGCGATGTTCAAGTATCTTCTTTCTAAGAATGATGCTAAGCCCCGCCTAATAAGATGGATCCTCCTACTCCAAGAATTTGATTTGGAAATAAAAGATAAAAAGGGAGTAAAGAACGTAATGACTGACCATATTTCCTACCTTGATCTCTCTGATTCCCTTGAGACGACATATATAAATGACATGTTCCCTGACGAACAATTATTCAAAGTCTCCCATTCACCTTGGTTTGCGGATATTACTAATTATCTTGTTACAGGTTTCACACCAACACATTGGACTGCGCAAGATAAGAAAAAATTCTTCACCGAGGTATGCAAATTCTTTTGGGATGATCAATATTTGTTTAAATATTGTCCAGACCAAATCTTGAGGAGATGTGTGCCAGATAATGAATACCAAAGTGTCATTTCCTTCTGTCATTCTCAGGCCTGTGGCGGTCACTTTTCTGCCAAAAAGACCACGGCCAAAATTCTATAGTGCGGCTTTTACTAGCCCACTATGTTCAAGGACACTCACGAGTTTTGCAAAGCTTATGAGCATTGTCAGAAATTGGGAGCATTGTTCCGTTAAAACATGATGTCTTTAAAATCCATTCTGATCATTGAAGCATTTGATTGCTGGGGCATTGATTTCATAGGACCATTCCCCCAATTTTTAAAAAATTTATATATTTTGCTCATTGTAGACTATGTCACTAAATGGGTTGAAGCGATTCTGTGCTAAAATAATGACCATTAAACGGTAATTAAATTCTTAAAAGAGAACATCCTTTCCCGGTTCGGAATGCCTCGAGCCATCGTTAGTGATGGGGGCTCACATTTTTGTAATAGGCCATTCATGAACATAATGAAGAAATATGACATCTCTCACAAGGTGAGCACTTCATACTACCCATAAACAAGTGGACAAGCTGAGATTTCCAATAGGGAGATCAAACACGTTTTGGAGAAAATGGTTAACCCTGATATAAAGGATTGGTCAATCTAATTGACCGATGCTTTATGGGCTCACCGTACTACATTTAAAACCCCTATTGGAATGTCTCCTTTTAGACTTGTCTATCGGAAGGCTTGCCACTTACCCGTGGAGTTGGAACATAGGGCTTACTGGGCAATTAAAAATCTAAACTTCAATTTAGATAATATTGGCTCACTGCGCAAACTCCAATTAAATGAACTCGAAGAAATCGGGAATGACGCATATGAGAATTCAAGAATTTACAAGGACAGAATGAAGGTGTTTCATGACCAACATATTCTCAGAAAATCATTTATACCAGGTCAGAAGGTCCTTTTATATAATTCTCGATTACATCTCTTTATGGGAAAACTCTGATCCCGTTGGACTGGCCCTTTCACTATTACTAAAATCTATCCTCATAGGGCCGTCAAGATTCAGAATCCAAATAATGGCAATAACTTCAAAGTGAATGGACATCATTTAAAGCCATTTGTTAAAAATTTTGATTTAAAAGACATGTCCATTCCTCTGAATGATCCTATTTACCAGGATTGACCTCCTAGTCTGACGGAGGTGTAGTTAAGTTTACTGTTTTCCGCTGTTTAGGATAGTTAGCTTTTTGCTGTTTTAGGATAGTTTACTTTCTGTTGTTTCAGGATAGTTTTACTGTCTATCATTCTTTTGTTAACTATTGATAAAAACGAATTCCCCCAAATCGAATGCATTTGTTTCTTGTCGAAATAATAGTTTACTCTCTTTAGAATCAAAATTGAAAGATCTGAGATTAAGGGAATTGAAAAAGCTATATAAATTAAATTATAAATATTGTTCAATAGCTTGTTAATAACTTGAGCTTCTCTCTCTTTTACAGAAGGATTCTGATAATTAACTTGTGTAATTAAGAATGATAAAGGAACTCAATTTTTAGGCAAAGAAGTTGGAACTTCGGCTAGCCCGAATCAGTTCAACAGATTCGGCTCGACGGACTTCGGATCGCGCGGGATAAGATTTATCCAAAATTTGGCTGGCCCAAGGTCAACTTCGGCTGGCCGAATAGCCCAATTCGGCTAGTCAAATTTTCCCTTCGGCTGGGCAAATTCCACTGAATTCCAAAAGGTGTTATTGCTGGAATTTGACCCGAACTTTCTCGGGCTAGCCGAATTTGCAACAAAAATTTGTTGTTCTTCAGGCTTGAAGTTGGTCTAATCGAACCAAAAGTTAGGCTAGCCGAATTCCATGCAAAATAAACATAAAGGCCCAAAACAACACATTTTTTAAAGTACCTAGTCCTAAGGCCTTTTTAGGATTTTATACCACCTGAGATATATCAAATATCTGTTCTTCTTTGACTTGAACTATGACTCGGACTTCATCTTAACTTTGAGTTTGATATTTCCTTGAATGTTAATCGATCTTGAGCTTGATCTTCTCGAGTATGGACCAGTCTTGAGCTTAATCTTCTCTCGATCTTGAGCTCGATCTTCTCTTGAACATAGATCGATCTTAAAGATCTATTGTCCAGTTGTTTTGGCTTTATGAAATTTGACAACTAAAGTGTAACGCCCTGAAAATCGGGGGTCGAGTAGAAGTCTAACTCCCAAGTTCCAACGCATCACTTATGAAATATATTTAATGATGATTAAATGTTGTCTGTATTAGTCCATAAAATATGAATAAGATTAAGCCAAATCAGCAAAACATAATCCAGGGATAGTTGAAATACACAAGCAGAAGACTGAAACGAATGTGTATAACTTTATAAACCAGTATAAGTCCCCAAAGTATGTATGCATTGCCAGGTCAATAATTACATGAATTGTTTCAAATTACAAAATATCAAAATGTAATAGTCCACTACAAGCATAACCCTGAAGCCCCACCGATCAAAACGGGCTATGTAAACCTGCCTGAATACTGTATAAATGAGAAAGCATCATCATCATCTGCGAAGTCCGCCTCCACCTCATCAGTCGGGTCTCCATCTGAAACTAAGATAGAGTCTGGTTGGTGTGTACAACACCGTCCCGTAACATGGGAGTGAGTGATTAACTTAGTGGAATAATAAAGCAAAGGTTAACATGCTATCAAATCAGTCAAGCAGTAATGATAAAGTAATACAATCAAACATCCCTAAGCACTCTGATTAATGCAAGAATGATATGAATAAATGATGTATGCCCTCGCCTGCACTCCCTCTGCAATCTTCATCTAACGGTCGCGCATGTCAGTCACTTCCTCAGTGCTCTGCCCAACGCCAAACGGCACATGCAGTGCGGTGCGTGAACATGATTACCAAGTTCTTATTAGTCCTTTTCATACAGCAGGATTGGGAAGCTAAGGTACCTCCCTTATATCAATTCCCCAACGATGATCCATTCTAGGGTCATCAATCCTAGTAAATCTCATACGATGTTACGGTTCTAGGTCACTGTAAAGGGCTCGTCACCTTATCAGTGCAGGCCTAATTTATACTCTTGTTGCTACGTAAGGGCTCGTCACCTCAACGTAGTCTTAGCGTATGCTCGAGGTCACTACAAAGTGAAAAGGCCTAGCTATATGTCCTAGAGGGGGGGGGGGGTGAATAGGACAATGCCAAATAAAACTTATAATAGCGGAATTAAATAGAATATGATAGCCAAAGTAAATCACAAAGCAGGAAAGTAAAACAGCCTCAAAATTCAGATCTTGAGAGGTTGATACAAATGTTGTTCTAAGGACAACCTTACACCAAAAACCAGAGTTTATGGTAAAACAACCTTATTTCTAGGAAAGATCTTTGTATCAAATCTCAAACCGAAGAGGAATATAGAAATAAATACAAACTGAATTGAAATAAATTGTAATCACAAATGTATTGTTCTAGGGATAGCCATACACCATAAAAATGGTAGGGCAACCTTGCTGGAACAACTTTTAAAGGAAATTGAAAATCAAGCTGATAAAGGAATAGCAGAAAAATAAATTCTAAACTATTACAAAATTCTCACAATGCTTGAATTAAATGATTACAACATTCACCACCATACATACATCCCACAAAAGAATAATTAAAGATTAGAAGTATAAATCATTCAACCACAACACAAGGGATTATAGTGGTTCGCCTGTGTGTTCACCAACTGTTAAACAACAGCCACACAAAATGCTACTCCACTCCTAATATCCTCACACAGGGGATATTAGCGTTCACTAACAAAATAGGTTTTCCCAGGTTCACCCAAAACCTTTACAATTGTGTCTTTGTCTATGGGCTTACACAATTAAAAAACCCCACTTCTGAGTTTTCCTGGCTCTCCTCAGATAACCAATACAACAAGATTTTTCTGGCAAATCTTGAAAGAAACCAAAACAGAAAGGAATTTACAATTAAATGTAAAATACCTGATTATCTCCTTCGTTGTAGCAGCCCGGTAGAACTAAGTCGAGTAGATGATTGAATGTCCAAGTTCAATGTCCAGTACTCAATTACAATGGTTCTAATTCTAATAGATTTTAAATTAAACCAAATAGGGCTTGCCTTAATTAATTTTGATTCCAAAGAAAGGGAATAACAATTCCTCTTATCAAATTAGATTGGAATAGCAGAAAAAAAATCAATTAAATAAAGCTAAGGAAAGAGAATATTAAATAAGCACACTTAGCTTAGATGGAGCACAGAATTATCTCTCAGAAATTCGACGAAGATTGGCTTGAATGGATTAATTAATTCGATGATTTCTTCTGAGATTCTTGCACTATTTATAGGTGAGCAGATCGCGTCTTCGACTGGTCTAGGGAGCTCTTCGACTAGTCGAAGCAATAACAGATATTTGAAAGATCCGGCGGGATAGGCTCTGACCGTTCTACGACTGGTCGAAGGTCACCTACGACTGGTCGTAGGTTTCCTTCGACTGGTCGAAGAACCTATAAAACATCGCTGGATTTCGAGTCGAAGATGCAGTCGACACTGTTCCTATGACTGGTCGAACAGATTCCTAGACTAGTCGAAGCCTAACAGATTTCATCCGAAATTTGTAACAAACTCACGACTGATCGAGGAATTTCTTAGACTGGTCGAAGCAACTCTAGGACTAGTCGAAGAAGGCCTAGGACTAGTCGAAGAACAGACCAAACTCATGTAAAATAAACATTCGACTTATGTATCCAAAATGACCTACTTCTAAGGTCAACCTATGGTCAGTCAAACCTCAACCATGAAGTAAGGACATTGAAACATTAGGAACTAGTGACCTTGAAGTATGAGCCTTGAAGTCTTGATGTAGCTCAATCTTGAAATCTTGATGTATCGCAATCTTGAAATCTTGATGTAGTTCAATCTTGAAAGTGTCTTGAGTTCTTTACAAACTGCCTTGTACTCTTCTTAAAGTCTTGCAGCTTGAGTCTTGCAACTTGAATCTTGTCTAGTGAGCAGTTCTTGCATTCAAGATTGATCCTTGAGCTTTGCTTGTTGTGAGCTTAGCTTGTTCATGAATATTGATCCTTGAGAGAGCTTCACTTATGCAAGTTATATATAACAGTGATTTTGGCACCACAAATTTGACAACAGACAGGGATATAAACTATAGCACTTACAATCTCCCCCTTTGTCAAATTAGTGACAAAACATATAACCAAGATAATCATAAAGTAAAACAACTGGTTAATACCTGCAAATCAATATTCAATATTCAACATTCAACCAGTTTCATTCAACAAGCTCAAACATACTCCCCCACTCCCCTTGAGTAACATAATCAATGCTACTCCTCTCACAATCACATCGTTAAGAACAAACCATTCTCACATCGTTAAGAACAAACCATTCTCCCCTTTTTTGTCACAATATGACAAAGGAGAACTAAATAAAGGAATATATGAGAGTAAACATGAGGAGTTATGAGAGTATAGCAAAACAGTGATAGAGATACTCAGCATAGCATCACATAGAATAAATATCCAGCATAAAACATAGATAGTATCCAACTCAAAATCAGTCAACCAAGTGCTAAGTTATAAAGTTATTACAGACCAGAAGTCTCATAAAAACTACTCAGAACCAGAACCAGAACCAGATGACGGAGCAGGAATAGAGGGATCAAGTTGGTGCATGCCTTTGTTTAATCGCCTAAGATATTTACGCATGTACTTAAATTGCAAATCATGAGCAACAGACATGATTTCCATCTTTACATTTATATTCTCAACTTTCTCCTCTAATGCACTCAGACGAGCATCAACATCAGATGGTTCAAAATCTGGATCATTTGTTGAGTCAGAATCCAGTTTCTCAAAAATGTCATCCATATTAATGTCATCACCAGCTTCTTCATGACCACCACCACCACCACCACCACCTTGTTCAGGAAGTAAATCCAACTTCATCTTATTGATATTAGTATTGTTGAAGATCAGATGATGGATTGGTGCCTCATCAACTGGCATATCGACTAACATATGAGTAGCCAATACAGTCATTAAATAGGCAAAAGGAATGTCACTATGACCAGGATGGAGTCTAAACTGAAGAATGAAATGACAGATTAAGGATGGTAAACAAA
The DNA here is from genome assembly GCF_029962835.1 of Magnolia sinica. NCBI lineage: Eukaryota > Viridiplantae > Streptophyta > Magnoliopsida > Magnoliales > Magnoliaceae > Magnolia > Magnolia sinica. The sequence goes on from NC_080580.1 coordinate 50,697,402, forward strand.
TCTGAGTACCATTGGAAATAGCATGGATAACATGAACCATAAATGAAGTTAAGTCAGATTTATTACCCGAACGAGGATACAGATTAGACACAAAGATTTTGTGGAGAATTCTGTATTTGGGTAACAAATACCTTGTGGGAAGCGCATTCCCTTTTTGAGTCCATTGAACATCCATGTTGCACAAGTCTCTAGTGAGCATGCATTTTTTAGACATTGAGGGTTTATTAGTTAAGTTATGGATAGGAATACCCTCATCATTCACAGGAATGTCCGTAAGGGCTGAAATTAAATGACGATCAACGTCAAAAGGCCCTTCTCTAGTAGATATTTTAAAAGTTAAATTATCCTGTGAGAAAGCACTAATACATGTAAACATGGATTGGGCAATGGACCGGTATGCAGGCCCACCCCAATGTAATAAGTTAACCCAACCTACAGCTTCAAGCATATGAAGGATGTCAAAAGGTGCAATATGATTAACATCAACAGGATGTTCAACAATAACATTACATAATCCAATGTCCCTAACATATGATGGATCATCATTGGGAACAAGAAGATGACGCTTAGAGATAGCGGTCGATCTGGAGGAAGAAGAAGGACAACGGGAAGTAGTTTTTCTACCTCTAGAAGCCATTTGCAATAAGGATTTCAAGGAATTAAGAAGTTGCAAAGGATTGAGAAGTGGGTTTACTCAAAATAGATTTTTCAAAATCCAAACCCCAAATCTCAATGAAATCGAAAATAAAAAGCTTCAAGCTAGAAAAGGAAACAATGTAGACCCAAATCTGCAAGAAAAACGGGATTTGGAACACTAACCTTGAAGAACTTGAAGGATGGGTTCGACAAGTAGAAGCTCGGCTCCAATGAGAAGAAAAATGAAATGAGAAAGAAAGCAAAAATCCCCAATTATAAGTGAAACCCGAGTTCTACGACTGGTCGTGGGTATCCAAACCCAATTATAAGAATGCTCAAAAAAATTCATATTTCTTGCAATTTATACAAAAATTGGAATATAATCTAGCAAATATATACACTATAATACAAGAAGGCATAAATTATCATTTTAAAATGCACATGCCAAGATCAAATTTCATCTTTTTGAACCTGCTTTTATCAAGAGGTTTTGTGAAAATGTCAGCTCGTTGATCTTCGGTAGGAATATTTTCTAGAGATATAACTTTTTCTTCTACTAATTCCCTTATATAATGAAATCTAATGTCAATGTGCTTAGTACGAGAATGCTGAATAGGATTTTTTGAAATATTTATCGCACTGGAATTATCACAATGTAATAACATAGAATCCTGTTTAATTCCATAATCACTTAGCATTCGTTGCATCCAAACAAGCTGTGTACATGCATTACCAGCTGCGATATACTCAGCTTCAGCTGTTGAAGGTGATATAGAATTTTGTTTCTTACTAAACCAGGAAACTAGACAATTTTCAATGTAAAAACAACCACCACTGGTTGATTTTCTATCATCTAGATTACCAGCCCAGTCAGCATCCGAGTACCCAGCTAATTGAACATTGGTTTCATAAGGATACTAGAGACCGAGATTTACAGTACTTGTGACATATCTAATAATTCGCTTGACAACAATCAAGTGAGATTCTTTTGGATCAGATTGATATCTTGCGCAAATACCAACACTTAGAGAAATATCAGGTCTACTAGCAGTTAAATATAACAAACTACCAATCATACTCCGATAAAGTTTTGAGTCAACATTTTTACCATTAGAGTCTTTTGAGAGTTTCAGGGTAGCACTCATAGGAGTATCAAAATTCTTGCCATTCTTAAATCCAGATCTCTTGATTAGATTCAAAGCATACTTAGATTGAGAAATGAATATTCCTTCAGGTTGTTGCTTTACTTGCAATCCAAGGAAATAAGTTAATTCCCCAACCATGCTCATTTCGAACTGTGATTTCATCAAATCTGCAAACTCAGTAGTCAAGTCAGTACAAGTTGATCCATAAATGATATCATCAACATAAATCTGCACCATTAAGATATGATCATTATGTTTTTTAACAAACAGAGTTTTATCAACAGATCCCATTTGAAAATTATGACTTAAAAGAAATTTCGTTAGTTTCTCATACCATGCCCTAGGAGCTTGTTTTAATCCATAAAGTGCCTTTTTAAGCCGATATACATAATCAATATTTTTGGAATCTTCAAAACCCATTGGCTGTTCAACATAGACTTCTTCATGTAAATCGCCATTTAGAAAAGCACTTTTCACATCCATCTGATAGATCTTTATCTTTCTAAAACATGCAATGGATATAAATAGTCTGATAGATTCAAGATGTGCTACTAGTGCAAAAGTTTCATCGAAATCAATCCCTTCAATTTGAGTATAACCTTGTACCACTAGTCTAGCCTTGTTTCTAATTATATTTCCACACTCGTCAGACTTATTTTTGAAAATCCATTTTGTTCCAATGATGTGTTTATCTTTAGGTCTTGGTACGAGATACCAAACATCATTTCTTACGAATTGGTTGAGTTCTTCTTGCATCGCAACAATCCAGTTCTCATCAGCAAAAGCTTCTTTTACGTTAGATGGTTCAATTTGGGATGTAAAACATACATAATTACATATATCCTCAAGTTGTCTACGGGTGCGAACATCGGTGAGAGGGTTTCCAAGAATTTGTGTGGTTGGATGATCTTTAACAGTCCTCAACTCAGAATCAGTCTGATTCGATGAAGTATCAGGTTTATCAATGATTAGTACTTCATCATTATCTGAATTAGAAATTGGCGTATTTAAGTGATCATCAATGACAACATTAATGGATTCTTGAATCACACCAGTCCTTTTGTTCAAAACTCTATAAGCTCAACTGTTTAAAGAATATCCTAGAAAAATACCTTCATCACTCTTCGTATCGAATTTTCCTAAATTTTCACGATCACGTAAAATATAGCACTTGCTGCCAAAAATTCGAAAGTATTTAACAATAGGCTTTTTATTGAACCACAATTCGTAAGTCGTTTTATTATTATCTTTGCTAGTGTAGACTCGGTTAATAATATAGCAAGCTGTGTTGACTGCTTCAGCCCAAAGATTTTTAGAGAGCTTCATGCTATTCAACATGACATTAGCTATTTCTTGAAGCACCATATTCTTTCTTTCTACAATTTCATTTTGTTGTGGAGTTTTGGGAGCAGAGAATTCATGTAATATTCCTTGGTCGGTACAGAACTTCTCAAAATTGCTATTCTCAAATTCAGATCCATGATCACTACGAATTTTACTGATTTGAGAAGATTTTTCAGTTTGAATCCTTTTGAAAACTTTTCTTACTTCTTCAAGGGTTTCAGATTTATCCCTTAAGAAGACTACCCAAGTGAATCTGGTAAAGTCATCAACTATTGCCAAGATATACTTTTTCCCACCATGACTTTCCGTTCTGGTAGGTCCTATCAGATCCATGTGGAGAAGTTCGAGTGGTCTTGATGTGGTATTTGAATTCACCTTTTTGTGTGAGTTCTTTATTTGTTTGCCTATCTGGCACTCACCACATATTTTATCTAATTTCTGAAGTTTGGGTAAACCTCTTACAAGTTCTCATTTGCTCAATCTATATAAATTTCGATAATGTACATGTCCAAGATGTTTGTGCCATAAATCAGTCTCGTCTGTATGGACCATGTAACATGTTTGATTAGATGATCTGGATTCGCTAATAATATAGCAATTTTCAGACGTTCTATGTCCAGTTAATATTACACAACCCTTATTGTTTAGTATCTCACAGCTTTGATTAGAAAACCGAACATTATAGTTATTATCACATATTTGAGATATACTAAGCAAGTTATGTTTTAAGCCTTCAACATATAAAACATTTTTAAACACAGGCAGATTAAAAAGTTGAACCGTACCTTGGCCTATAATCTTGCAGTTGCTACCATCACCAAATGTGACTGAACCATCAGTCATATCTTTCAGATCCGTGAATAAAGCTTTGTCACCTGTCATATGCCTGGAGCATCCACTGTCTAGGTACCACTTTGAATGACTTGTTGCTTTGAAAGCAGTGTGAGCAACCAAGCAGGTAACTTTAGGAACCCATTTCATAATTGTTTTGGGTTTAGGAACATAGTTGGTCTTCTTTTGTGTATATTTGTAGGAATGACCTATAGAGTTAGATTTTAAGAGCTCCTTGAGTAAATCAACTATCTTTTTAGCTAGTGGATTTCGTTTCTGATTAAAGTTGACATGGCTACTTCTAGGTTTTTGAAAAGTTTTTGAATTTCTAGAAAAATCTTGATAAATACTTTTCCCTTTTGAGTTTGAGGACTCTCCTTTAACAAACATAGGAGGAGTATACTTTTGTTTAGGAGGTAGATTTTTATCATAGCCCAACCCGAATCGATCGCCACATTTTCTTGATCTGGATAACAATTTTTCTAACTTTAGATCACCTTGGGCATATTTCCATATGTCCTTTAGACTCAGAAGAGAAGATACTTCAGTTTTAAGTTTCTCAATTTCAGATTTTAAATCAATAATTAAGGAGTTTTTGAATTCCAAATCGCATTTTGATTTTTCAAAACAATCTGAAATTTGTGATTTTTCTAAGATAAGTGATTCAAAACAATTTTTGAGTTTAGAAAACTTTTCTTTTTGAAGTTTAAGTTTGACAGCAATTTTACAACTTTCCTTATATAGGGCATTGTAAGCGTCTTGAAGATCATCTTCATTTTCACATTCACTACTCAGATTTTCTTCACTTGTTGAGTCATTATCTGAAAATGTGAATTTGGCTAAAGTCATAAGAGCTTTAACCTCATTGCCCGACTCAGTTTCAGAATCTTCTGATTCAGAAGAACCTTCAGAATCAGATGATTCATCCCATGTACCCAACATACCCTTCTTCTTGGGTTTGTCCCTTTTAGGACATCTATTTGCTAAGTGCCCATATTCTTGACAGTTGTAACATTGACTATCTTTCAAAGATTTTCGAGACTTGGGTCTAAACTTCTTTTTATCATTTGATTTTTGAAAATCAACCCTTTTCTTGCTTTTGAAAATCTTGTAAAATTTCTTAGCTAAAAGAGCCATATCATCTTCTGAATCAGAATTTTCTTCTGAATTACATTTAGAAGATTTTAGAGCGATAGATTTACCTTTAGGAGCTTTAAAGTTTAACTCGTAGGTTTGTAGAGAACCAACTAGTTCTTCTACCCTCATGTTATCCGTATCACGAAGTTCCTGGATCGTGGTTACTTTAGAATTGAACCGTTCAGGAAGTGAGCGTAATATTTTTGCACACACTTTACTTTCTGGGATTTTATCGCCAAGACCCCACATTGAGTTTACAATGTCATTCAATCTAGTGTAAAAGTCCATAAACATTTCATTTTCCTCCATATGAATTTCTTCAAATCTGGTTGTGAGGAGTTGGACTTTAGATTTTTTTACAATTGTAGTACCCTCATGTGTCATTTCTAATATATCCCAAGCTTGCTTTGCAGTATCACAGGAAATGATTCTTTTGAACTCATCCGATGATAGTGCGCAAGTAATTGCATTTAGTGCTTTAGCATTTGCACTACTCTCACTTTTCTGAAGAGTGGTCCATTGGTAATATGGTGTGACTTTCATAGATTTTGAACCATCAACCCCAGTAACTTCCATGATAGGAGGATTCCATTCAGTCACTGTGGCTTGCCACACATTTTCATCCATTAATTTGAGGAAGATCCTCATTCTGGCTTTCCAATAGGCATAGTTGGAGCCATCAAAGGGTGGAGGCCTTGTGACTGAAAGACTATCAAAATTTGACATCTTAAATAGCTTAAATCGTTAGCTCAGGAATTAAATCCAAAAAAAGAGCTATTAGGCTCTGATACCACTTGAAAAGGCCTAGCTATATGTCCTAGAGGGGGGGGGGGGGGGGGGAGGGGTGAATAGGACAATGCCAAATAAAACTTATAACAACGGAATTAAATAGAATATGATAGCCAAAGTAAATCACAAAGCAGGAAAGTAAAACAGCCTTAAAATTCAGATCTTGAGAGGTTGATACAAATGTTGTTCTAAGGACAACCTTACACCAAAAACCAGAGTTTATGGTAGGACAACCTTATTTCTATAAAGATCTTTGTATCAAGTCTCAAACCGAAGAGGAATATAGAAATAAATACAAACTGAATTGAAATAAATTGTAATCACAAATGTATTGTTCTAGGGACAGCCATACACCATAAAAATGGCAGGGCAACCTTGCTGGAACAACTTTTAAAGGAAATTGAATATCAAGCTGATAAAGGAATAGCAGAAAATAAATTCTAAACTATTACAAAATTCTCACAATGCTTGAATTAAATGATTACAACATTCACCACCATACATACATCCCACAAAAGAATAATTAAAGATTAGAAGTATAAATCATTCAACCACAACACAAGGGATTATAGTGGTTCGCCTGTGTGTTCACCAACTGTTAAACAACAGCCACACAAAATGCTACTCCACTCCTAATATCCTCACACAGGGGATATTAGCATTCACTAACAAAATAGGTTTTCCCAGGTTCACCCAAAACCTTTACAATTGTGTCTTTGTCTGTGGGCTTACACAATTAAAAAAACCCCACTTCTGAGTTTTCCTGGCTCTCCTCAGATAACCAATACAACAAGATTTTTCTGGCAAATCTTGAAAGAAACCAAAACAGAAAGGAATTTACAATTAAATGTAAAATACCTGATTATCTCCTTCGTTGTAGCAGCCCGGTAGAACCAAATTAGAGTAGATGATTGAATGTCCAAGTTCAATGTCCAGTACTCAATTACAATGGTTCTAATTCTAATAGATTTTAAATTAAACTAAATAGGGCTTGCCTTAATTGATTTTGATTCCAAAGAAAGGGAATAACAATTCCTCTTATCAAATTAGATTGGAATAGCAGAAACAAAATCAATTAAATAAAGCTAAGGAAAGAGAATATTAAATAAGTACACTTAGCTTAGATGGAGCACAGAATTATCTCTCAGAAATTCGACGAAGATTGGCTTGAATGGATTAATTAATTCGATGATTTCTTCTGAGATTCGTGCACTATTTATAGGTGAGCAGATCGCGTCTTCAACTGGTCTAGGGAGCTCTTCGACTAGTCGAAGCATTAACAGATATTTGAAAGATCCGGCGGGATAGGCTCTGACCGTTCTACGACTGGTCGAAGGTCTCCTTCGACTGGTCGTAGGTCACCTATGACTGGTCGTAGGTTTCCTTCGACTGATCGAAGAACCTATAAAACATCGCTGGATTTCGAGTTAAAGATGTTCGACAAGTCGAAGATGCAGTCGACACTGTTCCTACGACTGGTCGAACAGATTCCTGGACTAGTCGAAGCCTAACAGATTTCATCCGAAATTTGTAACAAACTCACGACTGATCGAGGAATTTCTTAGACTGGTCGAAGTAACTCTAGGACTAGTCGAAGAAGGCCTAGGACTAGTTGAAGAACAGACCAAACTCATGTAAAATAAACATTCGACTTATGTATCCAAAATTACCTACTTCTAAGGTCAACCTATGGTCAGTCAAACCTCAACCATGAAGTAAGGACATTGAAACATTAAGAACTAGTGACCTTGAAGTATGAGCCTTGAAGTCTTGATGTAGCTCAATCTTAAAATCTTGATGTAGCGTAATCTTGAAATCTTGATGTAGTTCAATCTTGAAAGTGTTTTGAGTTCTTTACAAACTGCCTTGTACTCTTCTTAAAGTCTTGCAGCTTGAGTCTTGCAGCTTGAATCTTGTCTTGTGAGCAGTTCTTGCATTCAAGATTGATCCTTGAGCTTTGCTTGTTGTGAGTTTAGCTTGTTCATGAATGTTGATCTTTGAGAGAGCTTCACTTATGCAAGTTATATATAACAGTGATTTTGGCACCACAAATTTGACAACAGACAGGGATATAAACTATAGCACTTACACAAAGGGCTCGTCACCTTATCAGTGTAGGCCGACTGCTCGAATATAGTGTCTCATACCACCGTATTCAGCTCACGAGACTGTGTTGCTCACTGGACACTACGGGGAGGCTTGTCACTCGAGCGTAGGCCAACAGCTCGATCACAGTGTCCCATACCACCAGCCCGGCTCATGAGTCTTAACGGATCGAGGTACCAAGGTTAAAGGGGTTTTCATTGGTGAGCTTGGTACCTTAGATTCAAGCAGTAGCGTCCATATATGGTGAACAAACATCGGGTCAGTCGGGTTACTTGACGAGCTCGACTAGTACAAGCGCATGTTTAGTTGACCGACATGAAGTGCGTAAGCACTACGTGTAGCCTAACTACTGCCGACATTCCAAGTATGGCTCGGATTCATCAATCACGTCCTATGTGGCGAAATCAACCTCATCCACCTATTCAATGCCTGTTACCGATTGCTTGGACTATTCCGTAGTCCCAAACACATTCAATTATAATAGATAATCATACAAGCTAATCAGAATAGTAAAGGATCAACAATTCCAATCATACTAGCATATGAGCATTTGATGGATTTCAACTTAAACATGAATTCACACATATGCAATGCCTAAGTAAAAAAGACAAAGACTATAAGTTACATGGAGGAAATCATATACATCATTAAGGTAGTTGAGAATCTCTTCTCAACGCCCATATAAAGTACAACTTATTACACACTTGTTCATTCAGACATTTCTACAAACACTTAGGCTACATATTCCAACATACATGACGTATGATAGTGATAGCACGTATTAAGGCAAATCCTTTCACTAAGGAATTGTCACGTATACCTCAACCATATGTCTACAACAGTTAATCAAGGTAAAACCATAACCAGAATCCATACTCATACAAACATTTCAACAAACACAAGAATACACTATATTCAACATAGTTCATATATATGTATAAAGTGCTGGAAACAACGTGTCTAAGCATGTGATAGCAATTCAAGTTAGGCATAAATCATTAACTGACATTAAAAGCCTTAAAAATCATAACCTAAACATTTATAGTCCGCACCTTTTGTCGGTAGACTCGTAGCGAACTCAGTTTTAAAAGTTAAGTCTTGTCTACATCACCACAATAACCTATAACAGGGAATAGGTTAGGTAATTCATCTATTACACTAGTCGAAAACCCTAAGACAAGTTAGGGTTAGGTTTTCTTACCCAAGTACGGAGTCGGAATCACCTGTATAGCGATACAGAAATGGTGGTTGAGTGCGTGGAATAGCGGGATCGAATCCCAGGAAGAATCTCCAACTCTCACTCTCACTTTCTCTCTTTTCCCTTCTCTTTTTTTTCTCTCTCCTAGGGTTTCTCAAATTCGTATGGAATATGGGAGAGGGTGTTTAAGGTCCTTATATAGGGCCACGACTGATGGAAATGGCCCCAGGGCCAAGGTATACTTAGGTTATATCCAAAGGCCGTCTGTTTCAGCCCAATGGAGCACTTCTGGTGGCCCCTTTTCCATGTACAGTCGGACTTAAGCTCCCTGACCATGGATTTAGGTCAGGCTGAGTTTTCATCCTGATCAAGTTTGTAGATCGATCATGGTGGACCAGTTTCAGTTCAATGGTCACGGTCACTCGATCAGGGTCACAAGTACACCGACATGTGTGGGACATTTCTCCTAATTCAATGGTATATTTGGGTTAGATTCAGACGGTCTGAATCCTTATGTTTGGCCCGCAAGTGACACGACTAAGATTACTTAAATTCAGATTTTATTTCTAAATATTTTCACGTTTCTCACACTCTTCGCTCCAGGCTCAAGTTGTGCATTTCTAGACACAGTTAAGACTTGATTTTCGAGGGGGTTGTCAAGTCCAGTAATGTGGTCATAACTGTATAGTTTTGTGGTTATCAGACTTTCAACGTATGGTCCAGGTCCGATACGAAGTTTCAAGATGCTCCCGAGAGCAACTGGGTTTAAGGACGGATTCTAGATTTCAGGGTAATGTAGCGTCAATGATATTGTACAGTGTGGGTCTTGCAGATCATATTTAAAGTGATTGGTGCTAATTTCATAAGCACTCTAGTTTAGCACTTGCTAATATTAACCTAATTTCTAAAAGGATTTGGTCCTGGGTGATTTCTGCCTGAGGTGGTACTCGGGTCCTTGTACGGATTTTTTTGAGATGTTACATAAAGTGTCCTTAACATTTTGACACTTATAATCTCCCCCTTTGTCAATTTCGTGACAAAACAATTATCATTACAGATATGTAATCACTGAAGTCTTGTAAAGGATCTTCTTGTAATCTTCAGCTTACTATTCGATGAAGAAGCTCAACTGGAACTGCCCCTCAAGTAGTACTCCCCCTGTGAAAACATATAGCATTCCATATATATATATATAGCATTCATGACATTCATTTCTTATTCATTCAATTCAATTTAATTCACCTCCATAGTAAAAATAGCATTGATTAGCATTGATCATCAATTATTCTACTCTCCCCCTTTTTGTCACAAAATGACAAAGAAAGAATACGATAAATCTCATAAAGCACATGAAGTGTCCAATACTAAGGAACATGTAGAAGGAGAATAGTATTAAGCATATGAAAGTACTAATAATAGTAATTCATAAAGGAAATAATATAAAGGTGAGTTTAAGTGTCAGTGAAAACATCTAAGTATCAAGACATAAATTAAAGTTAAGTTATAGACCCATAATAAGTTTTAAAAAATAAAAAAAATTTGGCTCAATCCAACTCAGAGGAAGAAGGAGCAAGCAGCAATGGATCATGTTGGCTCAAACTCCTGGTGATGTGACGAAAGTACTTCTTATTAGTGCACTCATTTTTGCACACCGGTTTGTCAATCGCGTGAGTCATCGTGTTGTAAAGTCGGTTGAGCCTTTGGAAAGCAAAGATCGAAGACACAGCGGAGCAAAAGTATTAAGGCAACAAGTACAGGTAAACAAGTGGCCTTGGTGACCCTAACCCTTGACCCAAAATAACCCTATAGCCTTTAAGATGATCTTAACCCAAATAGGAAACTCCATTTTGATCATACCTTAAGCCATAAAGTTCATATTTCCTATCTCCTTAGATTTGACCTTAAAGGTTTAAAGTTACTGAAACATACATTGAAAAATAGTAACCTTCAGTCCGACCGATCATAACGTCGGTCCAACTGAACATGGCTATTATAGGACATAAACTTAATAGGAAAATCTGTCTCTATTCGGTTAGACTCGGTCTGACCGAATGACACCTTTTAGTCCGACTGACGTACCTTTTGGTTCGACTGAAACAACCCAAAACTGTCCAGCAAGTTTTGGAGTTAATTCGGTCCAACCGAGATAAAATTCAATCCGACCAAACATATTTCGGTTCGACCGAAAGACTCCTCCATAGAACCAAAAACTAGTCATTACAGATCCATTAAGACTTTTTCCCTATAAAAATAACATCCAGATCTTTATAAACTCATGCCCTCTTCCTCGTGATTCATCACTTAAACAAACATTTCATGCTTCTATTAAGGAAGAACATGATCCCATGCCTTCTCTAGAGTATTGAGACCAACCTTATAGGTATATTTATAGTCTCTATGATACTCTAGAGTGTCCATCGGTTGAATCCCATAGGAAAAACAACTTTCCATTAGTAATAAAAGATTCAACCAACTCCTATCACCTTCATCATCTTGAAAGAAGCATCAAATGTAAGGAGATTGATCGTGGAGCTGCAGCCTTGGCAAAGCAGTGGTAGTATGATCAGGGGAGCATTGGGGAGCTGATTGACACACGGGAGAGTGGAGATCAAGCAACCCAAGAGGAATATAAAAATGGACTCAATCCGACAGGTGTCATTATTAGGAATCCATAGGTTAGCGTCCTTGTATAGGATTAAAGCTAAGAGTTTGTTATCCTCAAACTCAATAAGGTTCTTGAGTAGGACCTTTGCCTATGTGGCCTAAATTGTTGAGTTTGGGAGTAGGACCTTTGCTCTTGTGTAGAGCCTAAATCTTAGGTTCGGGAGTAGGACCTTGGTCCGTGTGACCTAAACTATCAGGTTCGGGAGTAGGACCTTTGCTCTTATGTGTGGCATAAATTATAGAGTCCTTATGTAGGGTTGTAAAGGTTTGAGGTGGACTTAGTTTAAAACCTCCGATAGTGAAATTCGATTGTTGAGGCATAAAAATCGATCAAGAGATGGGACAAGAATCCTTAAAAAATTTATACAGGCATAACATAATTGGGTTGTGCGGTGCACAACAGAAATCAGTATAGGAGTTACGTTGTGTGTTACACAATAGAAACTAGTATGAGAGATAGGTGGTGTGGTGTACAACAGAAGTAACTGTGGAAGTTGGGTTGTGCGGTATACAACGGAGGTGGTTTGAGGAATGTTGATTGTGCGGTGCACAACAGGTCTGACCGCACAATGGGCATATGCGCACAAGGGGTTTGCTGAGAAGAGCTCACATGTGCGGGAGGCTATAAATACCTCATTATCCCCTAGATGAAGAAGAGAATGATATTGGAGCAAAGAGAGGGATACTTAGACTTCAGCAAGATTCAGGTATCAGAGAGATCGGTTGTGCGGCGCACAACTGGTGCGGCACAGAATTGATGTGGTGCACAACTTATGGGGGCGAACAATTGATGTGGGCACACAATCTGTGAGGTTCACAACAGACGTGGCTACACAAGTGACTCGGTTGCATGAAAGTGCACTATATGGATGATCAGTTCAAGCTCTAGTCTGAGTTGAAAGATCAATATATCTTTTTAGGAACTTGAGGACAATCAGTGTAAGGCTCGTATCCTAGTTCGTACCATTCTATAGACTCCCGCGATCCTCCCCATCGAATTTCGGCAACCCGCGACCTGCAATTGACATTTACGTGTGACCCTAAGTTGCATCCTGTAAATCTAAGTCTACTCGACCCGAGACTTGTACCATTGCGACCGCGTCGTCGCCACGGTTCCAACGCCGCGTCTTGCGCACTAATGAGATACCTAGGCCAGGAGTTGTGAGCCCGCTCACATTTATTTCAAAGAAACGCTACGCGTTGTGAATCCTGAGAGAATCTCTACCCAATCCATCAATCAAGTGCTAGTCAAGTACACCTCCCATCACAAACCATCCCTCTCTTACACAAGCCATCCTTAAAGTCAACCCCCATGTCACTCACACCCATCACCCATCACCTCTCTCTTACAACCACCCTCTCTCTCTCTCATTCTCTTCATTCCTCAAGCAACTCAAAAGAGTGATCGTCCAAGCATTCCAAGGAGAAAGAACCCAAAGTGTGGCCCACTCCCTACCCCCTCTTTTCCCATCTCCACCCTTCAATCCCCATCTTCTACCATCAAAGTTGAAGCCAAGGACCTAAGGAAGTCATAGAACCAAGAAGATTGGCAATCGGTGGGTGTTTTGTAGGATTAGATTTCAATTTTTATGATGGACCAAGTGGGGCCTACCGATTGATGGTATGGATCCTATTTGGAACCCATCTTGATGTATATATTGAAATCCTAGGAGGGCTAATAGTGGCAGAGCTCCCTCCATCGCCCATCTCTCTCTCCACCTCTCTCTCTCTCCCCTGATTGTATGGCTCACTTATAATCTATGTATTTTTATCCATGCCATCCACCAAATGGGACGCACCCACTGACTAACTGGGGCCCACCTTGCTGTCCACCTGTTGCCCATTTTAGGTAGACCCTGTTGAAGGGAAAACACAAATGACAGCTTGATCATGGAGCTGTGTAGCCCACCTGCGTGGCCCCCATTTTGATGTATGTATAGGGATCACACCATCCAGACCATCTAGGGCTAGCAGGCCCATTGCGATGTATTTATCCACGTTGTCTATCCAGCGGGTAGGCCCTGCTACATGTCCGTTTGGACAGGCCTAGGCAAAGGTGAAAAATAAACCAATATCGGCTTAGATCTAAAGCTGGTGGGCCATGGTGACGTGGACCCACCTTGTTATGCATGCTCCACCCACACCGACCATCTGCACGGTGCAGATCTACTGTTGTTGTGGGCTACACCATAGCAACAATAGACTGCACATGCTGCTGCCCATGAATGAAAGAAAATACAAATATCAGCTCTTATCCTAGCTGGTGGGCCACACGTGTGGACCCACCATGATGTATCACATCCACGCTGCCCAGGGCCATCAGGCCCACCATGATGTTTTTTTTTAAAAAAATATATCCAGACCGTCTAGGGCATCCAATAGGCTTGGACGGTAGGAAATCACATACCCCAGCTAGGTTTCCTAGCTGGTGGGCCACCCACATGGCTCCACCTAATGTAAGTGTTATATCTTCACCGTCCAGCAAGGGACGGTAAGACCTACCTGATGTATGTGCTTCATCCATACCATCTAGTCTAGTTGTTTGGGACGTGGACCCACGTCGCTGCACACGTGTGTATCCACACTGTCCATCCAAATGGTGTGAATCTACATCGTCCATCCATATGAGGTAGATTCAAATCTTAGGTGGGGCATACTGCTAGACAACAAGCTGTCTGGCGTACTCTCTAATGTTATGGGAACCACTTTATATGAGCGTTGTATTCATGCCGTCCAACCATGTTGCTGAACTGGTGGGCCACACGTGTGGACCCACCTGATGTATGTGTTGCACCCACGCTGTCCAGCGGCTGTGGGGCCCACGTGATATATGTGTTGTACATCTACACCGTCCAGTTGTTTAGGACGGTGCTAGATGCACCATGATGTAAGTGTTTTATCCATGCCATCTAGCCCTTGGACGTGGGACTCACCTGCTGTACGTGCAGGCCCACCTGCTGAATGTGAGGCCCACTTGCTGATGTGAGGCCGTTATGATGTATGATGAGGCCCATATGATGAGCTCAATGTGATGAATGTGACGCCCATATGATGAGGCTAATGTGATGTATGCAAGGCCCATATGATGGGGCCTAATATGATGTATATGAGGCACTTATATGAGGCCTATGGTGATGTAAGTGAGGCCCATGTGATGAAGCCCATTGTGATGTGAAAGGACCATGTGATGAGGTCCATTGTATGTGTGAGGCTCAATTGTGATGTGTGAGGCCCACTTTGATGTATGTGTTGCACACACTATCCATCCATTCTTCCTAGGCTATGGGCTGCCTTATGAGGCCCATCGTGATGTTGGCTACCTTATGAGACTGAGACCATTGTGATTCCGATTCCAAACCGGAATGGGCCGCATCTTGGGAACAATGGTGGTTAAACGTCCACCATCATAAACTTTCGTAGGGCCGATTATTAAGCCCATTCCCACCGATACCCTAGTGGGCTAACCCAAACTATTGGGCCCCCCACCAATGATAGTAATACCCATTTTCCCATGGGGCTGCCTTGTGAGACCCAACTAGCTCTATGTATTGTATGCACATGCTCTCCATCCCTTTTTCCAAATTTGTATAAGGGTTGTGGGCCCCATCGTGAGTTAGATCCCAATCCCCTAATGGGCCGCATTGTAGGAACAATGGTGGTTAAAGGTCCACCATTGTAAATCTTCCTAGGGCCTATTATTAAACCTATTCCCATCTTCCCTTATTGGGCTATCCCAAATCATTGGGCCCCATTGATGTTAGTACTACCCGTCTCTCTTATTGGGCTAACCCAAATCGTTGGGCACCCATTGATGCTAGTACCTTCCCACCAGGTCCTGTAGGGTTGTCCAAACCTTGGAGCCTACATTAGGTTCATACCATACCTTTCATAGAAATGCGACCCATATAGATTCATGTTTTGCCTAAGTTTAGCGACCATACCCAAGGTCCACTTAGGAGTTGAGCGGGCTACCCAATCCGTTAGAAGGATACATAGTCCTAAATGTATGAACTCCACCAAGCCCACTTTGTGTATGTATCGGGTCCCATATGGAAGCCCAGTTTATTCATGATAAGAAATTGAGAAAGCCCAATTGTTCACCTGGTTAGCTCACCCTGTGAACTCACCATATTGTATACCCGCTTCACTCCTCCATGAGAAATGTATCCTACCCTTGTACCCCATTTGCTAGGACCTTGTAACATGTACATATCTTCCACACCGTCCATCACCTCGTTGAGATAAGTGTGAGGTCCATCCCAGACATTATTACTTCATCATTCCTTGTCGTAGACGGAAGGATACGTGGTATCATTTTTGGTATATCCATTATATAGAGCTTATCTCAATGTATAGGTAAGATCCGTCGTCCATCCAGTGGACCCCATCTTGAGATATATGGTATACCATTACCTTAGAAGGCTAATGTTAGTATAACGCGGGACATGCTGCATGGACTCATATAGTTGAAGAAGGAGCATGTTGTTTAGTTTATACTCTTGGATGTGACATGCCAACAAAGATCAATATGGATTATTGTTGTCATCCTTATCAGATAATCATGCCTATATACTTTATTACATCATGATACATGCCCATACGCATCATATGTATGCTTGTTATGGGGAGTGACTGATCATAGCATGTGTCATTGGGTTGGTTTATTATGGGACTCCTTGTTAGACAGAGTGGCCCCACATGAGTGTGCAGTACGCGCAGGTTTGATGCATGACTGATAATATGACTCATGCATCTCGTATTTTTGTGGTATGATCACTGTACGCCCTAGCGGCATCAGGGCCATGGCCTCCATTGGTATATCGTGGATGGCCAGTTGAGATACCAAAAATGTTTAGTTCTAGCATATGGGCATCTAATATGTCCGTGGGTGAAAGTCCCTAAACCCCTTGGTACCATGGATGCTCCAACGTCTAGACCGAGTGGAAATACATGAGCGCATGAGGGCCGTATACCAATAGGTCGCGTCTCCCACTGTGTCGTGGTCAGTTGGAAGGGGGTGTGGCCTTACCCGATCGAGGGAGTAGGCAATGTTAGGCTAAGTCTGACCAGCTTATAAATGGGTCCGTTATCAACGAGCCGGGCTGATATTGGTAGGCGGATAGTGAGGTCTCTTCTACTTACCCAGTTGTGCACTTGATGGGGCGGCAGGTGGCGTAGAGTGTACTAGACCCCGGTGGTGATCTTAGAGAATTTCGGTACTGATATGTGGACTTACTGAATAGGAGTTGCATACTCAACATTTTACTCATTCACTATCCAATCGGGCTAGTGGTGCGTAACTAATTTATTATGTGTACCCTTGCAATGACCATATTTCGGTTGGGTACGTGACTAACCTGAGATCAGGAGTTTCCCACATTGTATCCAGCTATCCAAATTAGGTATGTGCCAGTTTGGATAGAAGTCCCTTGTGATGAACCCCACAACTTGCGATACTACTTATTATCATCCCGACTTCACATTTTCACTTGGTCATTTCATTCGCACCGTATATTGCATTGCATCCTCAACATATAGCATTTGGTTTACTATGCTTCTGTATTGCATATCCTGATAAGGTTGATGGTATTATGGACTCGCCAGGATTTGTATATTACATTACATCTGCAGTATATGGTATTTGGGTTAATATGTTTTTGCATTTATATAGCTTAGATGAGGTTGATGGTAATCGTGGTTTGTCAGGAATTGTATATTACATTGCATCCTCGACATATGATATTTAGCTCTCTATGACTCCGCATTAGCATAGCCGATCTGCATTACATACTCTGATATTGTATGACTTATGGATTTTTTAGTATTTTCGCTTACTCTGATATTTATGTGCTCGACACTTATCTTGCGCACACACTTACACCACCCTCTAAGATTTCTATAAGCTTATGCATGACCGTTACGTGTAGGTGAGGTTAGATTACAGCTGCATTGAGGCGGGAACTTGTGGTAGATCGCTTTGGAGATTTTATTATTTATATATTTCCCCTTCGACATTATACTCGAATGTTTATATTAGTAGATGTGTGGCATTGATATTGTCGTTTGTGACTTGGTTATGCTCTTTTACAAAAAAAATTCACACTGAAAATCCTCCTTGTAGGATCCCAGGATCAGAATCTAGCGTATGGGCACTAGAAGCCGAGAATGGGGTACTACGGAGGCTGTTGTAGCTGGATTCGGTGATCGGGAATTTTGTGAGCTTGGTTTCCGAGTTTGGGGTGCGATAGAAGTTAGTATCAGAGCATAACTTGGAAATACCTAAGGATAACACGCGAGATCCCTTTTACGTGACTTCGCCAGCTCGATCCCCCGCGTTTCCAGGGAGAGCCCGATCCGACGGCAGCAGAGTAGTGGAGGTCTAAGATGGAGAAGATCTTTGATACCATGAGGTACACGACCCAGCAGCGAGTCCCATTGGCTGTGTTTTTACTTCAGGATGAGGCCAAGCATTGGTGGGCATCGGTGTCCCATAGCGGTAGGAGCCGAGTTTGTATGGATGTGGGAGGACTTTGCGGACCAGTTCAACCAGAAGTTCTTTCCGGAGCACATCCGTCAACAGCGCGCACTTGAGTTTGAGACTCTTGTGTAGGGAAACATGTCGGTGTCTCAGTATGAGGCCGATTCGTTGCATTATTGAGATTCGTACCATACCTGGTAGCGGACGAGGGGCGGAAGGCCCACCGTTTCGAGTGTAGCTTACGTCGTGGCCTTCAGAGTTGTGTCGTTGGATACATGCTCCCGACATTTGAGCAGGTCGTATAATGGGCCCTGATATACGAGGCAGAGTGGGTCGATTCGCAAAGGGTCCACAATCAGAGTGGAGATTAGAAGAGGAAGGCTCCCTCTGGTAACTCCCATCAGCAGCTATAACTGTAGAGGCACAGGAACCGTCCATCCTTTGGAGCATTAATAGCACCTCCAACACCACCATGAAGATCGTTCTCAGGTATTTGCTTCAGATGCGGTGGGACAGGGCATTGTAGGCACGAGTGTCCCCGCCCTTAGCAGCAGCCCTCTCATGCCCAAAACTCAAAAACCGGGCTCACAAAATTTTCGATTGCCTAATCTGGCGCCGACAGCCTCTGTAGTACCCCATTCTCGGCTCCCGGCACCCATACACCAGGTTCCGATCCTGGGACGCTATAAGGAGGATTTCAAATCATCAGTTTAATTGTAATGAGCATAACCAAAAGCATAACCCACGAACAATAAACACAAGAACACCATCACAAAATCCACTATGATCAAAAACTTTAAGTACAATGCGTGCAAAAGGAAAATACAAGGTGATGATAATAACAGGAACTCCAAAAGCTCGACTGCACGCTCCAACTCTGACGAGGCTACAGTTGCATCCTGGCATCACCTGCACGCATTAATCATGCATAAGCTTATAGAAAGCTTAGAGGGTGGTGTAAGTGTGTGCACAATATGAGCGTGCTCAGAATGCAAGGTCAGAGAAATGCTGAATCATGCTGATGAACACATGTATGCAATCAGCCATACTAAGGCCATACGGTGCAAAATATGAATGCGATCGGCCACATCAAGGCCATGCGATGCAGAATGCAAGTCAATGCGGTTCTCAGTCTGGATAATCACTGTGGTCAAGTACACTCTACACCAGCTTGCCGCCCCTATCCGGACGCACGACTAAGAGGGTGGAAGAGACCTCACTATCCGCCTGCCAATATCGGGCCCCGCTCATCGATAGCGGACCGATTCCTCAAGATGGTCAAACTCAACCTAGAAATTGCCCCCTCACTCAAGCGAGTAAGGTCACACCCCTTTCCAACCGACCACAACAAAGTGAGAGATGCGGCCTACTGGTATACTGCCCTCGCGTGCTCGTGTATCCACTCGGTCTCGACGTTGGAGTCATCCTCTGGTACCATCGGGTTTAGGGATTTTTACCCAGGGACATCTATGATGCCCGTATGCTAGAATCAAATATTTTCGGTATCCAATCCTGCCATCCACGATGTGTCTGTGGAGGCTATGGCCTTGATGTCGCTAGGGCATACAGTAACTACAATCACACAAATGCAAGTGCATGAGTCACACTATCAGTCATGCAACAGTCCTGCGTGTACCATGCACTTATATGGGGCAACTCTGCCTATCAGGGAGCCCATAAACAGTCTGCTCGAAGGCATATGCTATGATCGGTCACTCCTCACATCAGGCATACATATGATGCGAATGATCATGAATCATGGATCTATACTAAACATGTATAAAGAGATGGGCTCTGTGTATAACGAAGATGGGCCTAGACGGCCTACTTACCATAAGTATGGGCCTATCAGTGGACCTTAGGGAGAGTTATAATGCGGACATTTAACCAACATTATCCATTCAATGTGGACATCAAACCATCATTGCTCCCAAGGTATAACCCACTATAAAATCAATACATATACCATGGTGGAATCACACTACAATGGGCCTTATGTATGTCCTATTGGGCCTTGACCCATGGGCCTCCAATACATCAAATGGGCCTCATATATGGGTCTTGTATGTACATATCAAGGTGGGCCTCAACAAGGACCACCAATACATCAAGATGGGCCTTAAATTATCTCCAAAATAGTTGGACAGTTGGATGAAATACATGCATCATGATGAAGCCCACTCTAATAGAGGGTATGGTTTATAATACATACATAAGTGGGTCCCATGTGGGGCCTACCATAATGTTTATTTCCCATCCAACCCATTGATAAGGTCATTCAGACCGGGGCCCACAGTAATATTTATTTTCCAAGCAACCTAGGGCCCAACATAATGTTTATTTTCCAACCAACTGTTCATAAGGTCACATGGTCCAGGATAGGGCCCACTGTAATATTTATTTATCATCCAATCTATTCATAAGGTCACGTGGACCAGAGGAGGGCCCACTGGACTGGGGCCCACAGTGATATTCATTTGCCATCCCAACTGTTCACGTGGACCATGGGCCACGGTAATGCTTATTGCAATCCAATCTATTCATGAGATCACGTGGACTAGGGCCCACCATGATGTGGTGCACAAATCCAGTCCACCCATTGTACGTGTCCCACCTGGTTGAGGGTCCAGACCAAGTTTCAGCAACATCCAAAACTTAAGTAGGCCCCACCAAATGATTTTATATTTTTAGGCATGTCTTCACATGATTTTAAATGGTGTGGCCCACCGGAGTTCCGTATACAGCTGATTTTTGGGGTGGTCACCTGGACCGAGGGGACCCATCAAATGCATGGTGTTGATGTTCAAAATGCATCACGATGGGGGCCCACAACTGGAGCCGTGAGGCCCAGCTGGTCGTCCGTCAGCAGCTAGCGTAGGCGCTGCCTGCACCTTCTGTCAGCGGTAGCAATTGCTGCTGCTGTGTTGTTTTTTTTTTAAAAAAAGATGAAATTCTGTGGTTTTTCATAGGTATGGCCCACATTTGAAAAATCCAATCCAGCCATTGGATTCTACGGCCTCTAATTGACTAAATGAGACCAATATGTAATGTGTTCTCAGCGAATAGGAGATTCAAGGTGGTTTTTAACGGCATTATCGCTATTTCTTATGGTATGGCCCGCCCAAGAATCGGATTGGTCCCAAAATTTGGCTCAACGCCTAAAATGATCTAAGGAGAAGGATGGATGGCTTGGATTGTGTATATACATCAAGGTGGGGTCTACATGAATGGTCCACCCCAAAACCACCTTTTAAGCTTAAAGTACACACCCACGTCAATGCTCCGTATTAGCCAACCCATGTCTAGCATCCAGGGACGCTGGACGGTGCAACACAGGCATCATGGTGGGGCTCCACATGCATGTGGCCCACCTACACCTATATATAATATATATACCTTATATTATATATATATAACATATATTATATTATATATCATACATATATTATATAAAATATAACCTATAACAAGAAGGGCATTGGATCCATTTTAACAGTGGATGGTGTGGATCTTCACCTACAATAGGGTGGGCCACACCGTCTGATGTTGATGGATGGAGTAGATATAACACATTTTGGTGGGATCCACACCATCACAATGGAAGGAGAGAGAGAAAGAGATAAGAGAGACGGTGATGGAGAGGAGGGACCCCGCCAGTATGGGCCCTCCATTGATACAACACATACATTAAGTAGGTCCCACAACAAGTGGCCCTTAAAATTGGAAACAACGGTAGATCACCCACCTTAGACTCCAATGCTCCTTAGCTTGCCTTTTGATGGAGGTTGATGGACTTTTGATGGTGTGGATGAAAGATGAGAAGGTGTAGATGGAAGATGAGAAGGTGGACCACACTTGTGGTTTGGGAGAGAGTTGGAGAGGCTTGGACGTGTGAGGCTTGAGTTGCTTGGGAGATTTGAGAAATGAGAGAGAGAGAGAAATGATGGGAGTGATATGGATGGGTGAGGTGTGATGGGTGTAATTAATGAAGTATGGGTTGGTTTGAAAAATGGGTAAAAGAGGTATGGTGAGGGAGAGAGAGGTTTGACTTAAGGGAAAAGGAGGAGTGGGGTAGTTGTACTTGGATAAGGGATGCATTTATGGTTGATTGATGAGACTTATTATAGAGATTCCCTCGAGATTCGCAATGCTCGGCGTTTCTTCGAAATAAACGCAGATCGACATCTTCTAGCCTGGGTATCGGGTCGATGCGCGAGTCGCGGCGTTGGAACCGCAACGACGGCGCGGTTGCCAAGATATAGGTTTCGGTTCGAGCTGACTTTGGTATGCGGGACCTGGTTTAGGATCACGCGTAATCATCGGATACGGTGTGAAGGTTGCCAAAATTTGACCGGAAGGACCGCGGAAGCTAACGGACCGGTACGGACTAGGATACAGGTCTTACAAGCCCCCTAGCAGCGGCAGCGATGGTAGTACCTACCACCGAGACCGCATCAGCAGTAGCAGCAACAACCACAGAGGGGACATACACCTCCCCAACAGGCTTATGATAGATTTTGTACAGCCTAGTAGGACTCTCAGTCATCAAGAGGAGTCGTTGACAATTCGTGTTACCAGGCCTTAGGACTGTCTTGTTAGATTAGTTATTGATGGGGCTGTGAGGCTGCATAGTATCCTAGTTTCGATCATTTCTGATTGGAATACAAGGTTTAGTAGGGGTCATCATATTATAAATGAGGTGCCTTGGGAGCGCGAGGCTACGTTTCGCGAGTGCTATCTCAATCTCTTTGATGTTTTATTGTATTTAGTGTTTCTGATTATATATATAGCGTTATGGCTTCTCTTCCCTTGTAAGCTCTATCTACTTGCATTTTAGTGTAAATTTTGAGGATGAAATTTAATTAGGAGGGGACAGCTATAAGGCCCGTATCTTAGTTCGTACCATTCCTTAGACTCATGCGATCCTCCCCGTCAAATTTCGGCAACTTGTGACTTTTAATCGGCATTTATGTGCGACCCCAAGTCGCATCCTTTAGATCTGAGTCGACTCGACCCTGAGAATTGTACCATTGTGACCATGCTGTCACCGCAGTTCCAATGTCGCATCTTGCGCACCAATACAATACCCAGGCCAGGAGTTGTGGGCCGGCATTTTTTTGAGGAAATGCTACGCATTGCGAATCCTGAGAGAATCTCTACCCAATCCATCAATTAATCAATCAAGTGCTAGTCAAGTACACCTCCCATTACAACCCATACCTCTCTTACACAAGTCATCCCCAAAGTCAACCCTCATGTCACTCACACCCATCACTTCACCCATCACCCATCACATCTCTCTTACAACCACCCTCTCTCTCTCATTCTCTACCAATTCCCCAAGCAACCCAAAAGAGTGGTCATCCAAGCATTCCAAGGAGAAAGAACGTAAAGTGTGGCCCACTTCCTACCCCCTCATCTCCCATCTCCACCCTTCAATCCTCATCTTCCACCATTAAAGTTAAAGCGAAGGATCTAAGGAAGCTATAGAACCAAGAAGATTGGCAATTAGTGGGTGTTTTGTAGGATTAAATTTCAATTTTTGTGATGGACCAAGTGGGGCCTACCAATTGATGGTATGGATCCTATTTGGAACCCATCTTGATGTATGTATTGAAATCCTAGGAGGGCTCATAGTGGCGGAGCTCCCTCCATCGCACATCTCTCTCTCTTCCCCTCTCTCTCCCCTGATTGTACGGCCCACCTATAATTTATGTATTTTTATCCATGTCGTACACCAAATGGGATGCACCCGCTGACCAACCAGGGCTCACCTTGCTGTCCACCTACCTGTGTAGCCCCCACTTTGATGTATGTATGGTGAACAAACCATCCAGACCATTTAGGGCCAGCAGGCCCATTGCGATGTATTTATCCACCCTATTTATCCAGCGGGCAGGCCCTGTTGCCTATTCGTTTGGACAGGCCTGGGCGAAGTTGAAAAATAAACCAATATTGGCTTAGTTCTAAAGTTGGTGGGCCACGCTGACGTGGACCCACCTTATTATGCATGCTCCACCCACACCGACCATCTACATGGTGTAGATCTACTGCTATTGTGGGCTACACCATAGTAGTAGCAGACTACACAAGCTGCTGCCCGTGAATGAAAGAAAATACAAATATCAGCCCCTATCCTAGCTGGTGGGCCACACGTGTGGACCCACCGTGATGTATCCCATCCACACTGCCTAAGGCCATCAGGCCCATCATGATTTTTTTTAAAAAATATATCCAGACCATCCAGAGCATCCATCAGGCCTGGACGATAGGAAATCACATACACCAGCTGGGTTTCCTAGCTGGTGGGCCACCCACGTGGCTCCACCTGATGTAAATGTTACATCCTCACCGTCCAGCAAGGGATGGTGAGACCTACATGATGTATGTGCTTCATCCAAACCGTCCAGTCCAGTTGTTTGGGATGTGGACCCACCTCATTGCACACGTGTGTACCCACACCGTCCATCCAAATGGTGTGAATCCACCCGTCCATCCATATGAGGTAGATTCAAATCTCAGGCAGGGCGTACTGCTGGATAGCACGCTGTCCAGAGTACTCTCTAAAGCTATGGGACTCACTTGATATGAGCGTTGTATTCACGCTGTCTAACCATGTTGCTGGACTGGTGGGCCACACGTGTGGACCCACTTGATGTATGTGTTGCACCCACGTCGTCCAGCGGCTGTGGGGCCCACGTGATATATGTGTTGTACATCCACATCGTCCAGTTGTTTGGGACGGTGCTGGATGCACCATGATGTAAGTGTTGTATCCATGCCATCTAGCCCTTGGACGGTGGGACTCACCTGCTGTACATGCAGGCCCACCTGCTGCATTTGAGGCCCACTTGCTGATGTGAGGCCCATTATGATGTATGAGGCCCATTGGGAATATATGAGGCCCATATGATGAGGTCATTGTGATGAATGTGAGGCCCATATGATGAGGCCAATGTGATGTACACGAGGCCCATATGATGTATATGAGGCACTTGTATGAGGCCAATGGTGATGTATGTGAGGCCCATGTGATGAAGCCCATTGTGATGTGAAAGGACCATGTGATGAGGCCCATTGTATGTGTGAGGCCCAATTGTGATGTGTGAGGCCCACTTTGATGTATGTGTTGCACACACTATCCATCCATTCTTCCTAGGCTATGGGCTGCCTTATGAGGCCCACCATGATGTGTGTGTTATACACACATTAACCATCCATTTTTCTAGATAGTGTAAGGGCCGAGGGCCCTGTTGTGATTCTAATTCCAAACCGAAATGGGCCGCACCTTGGGAACAATTCTGGTTAAACGTCCACCGTCGTAAACTTTCATAGGGCCGATTATTAAGCCCATTCCCACTTATACAATAGTGGGCTAACCCAAACTGTTGGGCCCCCCACCAATGATAGTAATACCCATTTTCCTGTGGGGTTGCCTTGTGAGACCCACCTAGCTATATGTATTTTATACACATGCTCTCCATCCCTTTTTCCAGATTTCAATAAGGGTCGTGGGCCCCATCGTGAGTTAGATCCCAATCCCCTAATGGACCGCATTGTAGGAACAATGGTGGTTAAAGGTCCACCATTGTAAATCTTCCTAGGGCCTATTATTAAACCTATTCCCATCTTCCCTTAATGGGTTATCCCAAATCATTGGGCCCCATTAATGTTAGTACTATCCGTCTCTCTTATTGGGCTAACCCAAACCGTTGGGCCCTTATTGATGCTAGTACCTTCCCACCATGCCCTGTAGGGTTGTCCAAACCTTGGAGCCCACATTATGTTCATACCAGACCTTTCATAGAAATGCGACCCATCTAGATTCATGTTTTGCCTGAGTTTAGCGACCATACCCAAGGTCCACTTAGGAGTTGAGCAGGCTACCCAATCCGTTAGAAGGACACATAGTCCTAGATGTATGAATTCCACTGTCATGCCCCAAACCCCGAAATCGGATTCACAGGAATCCCGATCGCCAAACCCAGTGCCGACAGCCTCCGTAGTACCCCATTCTTGGCTCTCGGCGTACATATGCCAAGTTCCTATCCTGGAATCCTACAAGGAGGATTTTCCAACGTACATTTGTCTCATAGGAAGCATAACGACACGTATACCCAAATCATAAAGGCAATATCATCATCACATATCCACTAATATAATCATTTGAATACAATGCTAAAGGGAAATACATATATCGAAATCAAAGCTCCAGAGGACAGCTGCACACTGCTAGCTCAACGTTGATGCAACCTAATGCCACCTGCACGCATCTATCGTGCATAAGCTTACAAAAGCTTAGAGGGTGGTGAAAGTGTGTGCACAAGATAAGTGTCATGTATACCATAAAGCCCATAAATCATACACCATCGGAATAAGTGGAAATACTGACAAGATCATGAATCATACGATATCAGAGTAAGCGAAAATATACTGGTAAGTCCATGAGTGCTATCAACCATACAAAGGCTATGCGGTGCAAAATATAATAAGAGAATAACAAATGCTGAGGATGCAATGCAATATGCAAATCCTGACAAGCCACGAATACCATCAACCTCATCTAGGCCATATAAGTGTAAAAAAATATTCTAACCCAAAATGCTAAGTACTGCAGATGTAATGAAATATGCGATGCGAATGAAATGACCATGCTGGAATATGAAGTCGGGATGATAGTACATAGTATCGCAGGCTACGGGGTCCACTATAAGGGACTTCTATCCAAACCAGTCCCATACCTAAATTTAGATAGTCCGACTCAATGTGGTAAACTCCTGATCTCAGGTTAGTTGTGCACCCAATCGAAATCCTGGCCATGCGAAGGTACACACAACAAATAGTTACGCACCACCAGCCCGAGTGGATGGTGAATGAATGAATGAATGGATATACAATTCCTGCTCAATAAGTCCACATATCAATACGGTTGCTCTCTGAAAAAATCACCGGGGTCTATTACACTCCATACTGATTGCCTCCTCCCTAGCTGCACACCTAGTGAGTGGAAGAGACCTCACTATCCGCCTAGCCAGTAGTCTGCCAATACCTACTCGGCTCGTCGATAGCAGACCCATTTACGAGCTGGTTATACTCTGCTTAGCTTACAGCCCCCTCACTCGGGCGGATAAGGCCACACCCCCTTCCAACCGACCACGACACAGTGGGAGACACGACCTCATGGTATAGGCACCAGTGCTCATATTCCACTCAGTCTAGATGTTGGAGTATCTCCTGGCCTCAGAGGATTCTGGGACTTTCACCTAAGGACATCCTAAGTGCCTATAGTGCTAGAACCAAGTATTTTCGATGTCCCATTTAGCCATCTACGATGTACCTGTGGAGGCCACAGCCCTGATGTCACTAGGGTGTACAATGATCAAGTCACATGTATACAAGATGCATGAGTCACACTATCCAGTCATGCAGCAATCCTGTGCGTACGACGCGATAATGTGGGCACTCTGTCTCATAAGGAGTCCCATAAATAGTTTGCCTAATGGCGTATGTTATTATCAAACATTCCTCATATCCGGCATACATATGATACGTATGGGCAGGAATCATGGAGTTATACTAAGCTTTTTATATGGTGATGAACTATCCTCACAATGAAGATAAGCCTAGACAGCCTAGACACAACAAGTATGGGCCTATCAATGGGCCCTAGGGAGAGTCATAATGTGGACATTTAACCAACATTATTCTTATAATGTGGACGTCAAACCAATATTGCTCCCAAGGCACGGCCCGCCATAGACATCATTACCTGTATTATAGTGAAAACACACATTACATCGGGTGCACATTCCTTGCATTAAGCCATATGTACACCACATTGGACCTAGCCATGCAGGCCACAAATACATTAAGATGGGCCTCATCACATGGGCTGAAAATATGTCACAATGGGCCACAACATATGAGCCAGAAACACATCACAATGGGCCTTACTAAATGGGTCAAAAATACATCACAATGGGCCTCAACCCATGGGTCCTAATACATCAAAATGGGCCTCAACCCATGGGCTCCAAATACATCACAATGGGCCTTAACCCATGGGCCTAATACATCACAATGGGCCTTAACCCATGGGCTCCAAATACATCACAATGGGCCTCAACCCATGGGCCCTAATACATCACAATGGGCCTCAACCCATAGGCCTTAATACATCACAATGGGCCTTAACCCATGGGCTCCAAATACATCACAATGAGCCTCAACCCATGGGCCCCAAATACACTAAAATGGGCCTCATCAAATGGGCTACACCAATGGGCCCCATGTATATCAAATGGGCCATACCTAAATATAAGTAGTGAAAATGATTTCTACCATTAAAATTCTCAAGGCCCACTGTAACATTTATTTTCTATCCAATCTAGCTATAAGGTCACATAGACCTGGATTAAGAGGAAACAAATTTCCTAATGATCCAAAACTTCTGTGAAACAAAAGGTTTCAATGACAAACACTCGATCCCCACTACTTTTTGCTTTGTGGTCCACTTGATCCTAGATCTGCCTCATTTTTAGTCTTAAGCCTAAGATGGGCTTGCCAATTGAATGGACGGTTTGGATATAATACATACATCAAGGAGGGTCCCACACATGTCGGCAAGGTGGTCTTCACATAACCTGCCACATCACAGCCATATGCCTAGTGTTGGTACACGTGCCAATCCAAAACCATTATAGGTGGGTCCCACGTGGGGCCCACCATAATGTTTATCTGACATCCAATCTATCAATGAGGTCATACAGACTTGCATAAAGAGGAAAAACAAATTACATAATGATGCAAAACTTCCAACAACCCAAAAGGTTTCAATGGCTGACATTCAATCCACATTGCTTTGGCGGGGTGGCCCACCTGATTAACGGCTGGATGGCAAGGGATAGAACATGTACATCACAGTGGGTCCCACCGTCCAGTACCGTGGATGGTGTGGACATAACACATACTCCACAGTGGGTCCCTGCCTCCTCCCAGCGCACGCTGCTGCATGCGTCAGCAACGTCTACAGCAGCAGGCACTGCTGCCTACCTTTTTTTTTTAATCAATTTTTCTCAAGGTATTTCGTGTGTGGGGCCCGCATTAGTGGAATCCACCCTGGCCATTGGATCTACGGCTTGAGACCAACCAAATGAGTCCAATACTCAATGTGTTTTGGTGTGTGAAAACCTCAGGTGGATTTCAATGGTAGAAAACATTGCTTGCCATGCTATGGCCCACCAAAAATTCAGATCAGCTTCATTTTTTGTCTCAACGCCTAAAATGACCTAGAGAATGGAATGGACAGCGTGGATTAAATACATACATCAAGGTGGGGCTTGCATGAGCGGTCCACTCAAAAACCACTTTTTTCCTTTTTTTATGTTGACGTCAGCACACCCCATTGTGCGTTCACACTCCAGTGAACACGTCCAGCGTCCAGGGACACTGGACGAATTGGGTTCACATGTTGATCAAGGTGGGTCCCACACAGACGTGCCCCACTTAGATCATTATGGTATTTGTGTTTTCCCCATCCCCATCAAGGTAGGGCCCACATGTTTTGGACGGTTTGGATAAGGCATACATCAAGGTGGGGTACATCCGGGTAGGCCACACAACCACATTATCACACACAAAAATAAATAAAATAAAGTGAGGGAGAGAGAGAAAGAAAGAGGGACACGTGTGATGGAGGGACCTTGGCACTATGGGCCCTCCGTTTCAAGCATCCAATCATACATCAAGTGGGTCCCAATACATGTGGGCCCACCAAATCAAAAATCAATGGTAGTGATTACTCCTCCACCTAGATGGAAGGTCTAAATGATCTCTTTTCAAGCTAGAAAGTAAACATCATGATGGGGTCCATGGAGAATAGCCCCATCATGGAATGATCATGATAATCAAGGTAGTCCATCGGCCACATCAAGGGTCCAAAGTGAGATCCATACCATCAATCGGTAGGCCTCACTTGGCCCATCATAAAAACATGCAATCTAAGCCTATGAAGCACCCATCGTTTAATCTTCTTGGTTCATTGGAACGCGGATCTCCTTGTGTCTCACTTTGATGGTGGAAGATGAGAAATGAATGGCTAGGGTGAAGGTTTTTAGGATGGGAAGGTGGGCCACCAAAATCACTTTTCTCTCTTGGAATGCATGGACGTGTATATTTTTTTTGCTTGGAATTGTATTTGTGAAATGAGAGAGAGAAGTGATGGTTGTAAGAGTGATGGATGTGAGGTGAGTGATGGGTGAGGTGATGTTGTACTTGACATGTATGGGTGTGTAAGAGAGAGGGTGAGAAAGAGTTAACTTAATGGTTGCTTGACTTGAGGAGAAAGAAAGCTTTGATTGATTAATTGATTGATTGATTTATGGGACATGATGTAGAGATTCTCTTTGAATTGCAAATGCACGGTGTTTTTTCTCAAACTGAACATGGGCCCACATCTCTCGATCAGGGTATCAGATCGGTATGTAAGACACGATGTTGGAACTGCGGCGATGGTGCGATCGCAATGGTACAAGTCTCGGATTAAGCCAACTCAAATCTACAGGATACGACTTAAGGTCATGTGCAAATGTCGATCATAGGTCGCAGGTTGTCAGAATTGGTCGAGAAGGATCGCGGAATTGTACGAAACAATACGGACTAGGATACGGGTCTTACATCCACCAAGCCCACTTTGTGTATGTATCAGCTCCTATATGGAAGCCCAGTTTATTCATGATAAGAGATTGAGAAAGCCCAATTGTTCACCCGATTAGCTCACCCTGTATACCCGCTTCACTCCCTCATGAGAAATGTATCCTACCCTTGTACCCCATTTGCTAGGACCTCGTGACATGTAAATATCTTCCACACCATCCATCTCCTCATTGAGACTAGTGTAGGTCCATTCCTGACATTATTACTTCATCATTCCTTACTGTAGACAAAAAGATACGTGGTATCAGATTTGGTATATCTACTATATAGAGCCTATCTCGATGTATCGATAAGATCCATCGTCCTTCCAGTGGACCCCATGTTGATATATATGGTACATTAGTACCTTGGAAGGCTAAGTTAGTATAACGCGGGACATGCCGCATGGACTCCTATAGTTGAAGAAGGAGTATGTTGTTTAGTTTATACTCTTGGTATGTGACATGTCGGCAAAGGTCAATTATGGATTATTGTTGTCTGCCTTATCACATAATCATGCCTATGTACTTTATTACATCATGATACATGCCCATTTGCATCATATGTATGCTTGTTATGAGGAGTGTCTGATCATAGCATGTGCCATTGGGTTGGTTTATTATGGGACTCCTTGTGAGACAGAGTGGCCCCACATGAGTGCACAGTACGCGTAGGTTTGATGCATGACTGATAGTATGACTCATTCATCTCGCATTTTTGTGGTATGATCACTATACGCCCTAGGCCTCCACAGGTATATCATGGATGGCCAATTGGGACACTGAAAATGTTTGGTTCTAGCATATGGGCATCTAATATGTCCATGGGTGAAAGTCCCTAAACAACTTGGTACCATGGACGCTCTAACGTCTAGACCGAGTGAAAATACATGAGTGCATAAGGGTCGTAAACTAGTAGGCTGCGTCTCCCACTGTGTCGTGGTCGGTTGGAGGGGGTGTGGTCTTACCCGTCGGAGGGAGTAGGCAATATCAAGCTGAGTCTTACCAGCTCATAAATGGGTCTGCTATCGATGAGCCAAGCCGATATTGGTAGGCGAATAGTGAGGTCTCTTCCACTTACCTAGTTGTGCACTTGATGGGGTGGCAGGTAGCATAAAGTGTACTAGACCCCGGTGGTGATCCTAGAGAAGTTCGGTACTAATATGTGGACTTACTGAACAGGAGTTACATACTCGACATTTTACTCATTCACTCATTCATTCACTATCCACTCTGGCTGGTGGTGCGCAACTAAATTGTTATGTGTACCCTCGCAATGGCCATATTTCGATTGGGTATGCGACTAACTTGAGATCAGGAGTTTCCCACATTATGTCCAGCTATCCAAATTAAGTATGGGCCAGTTTGGATAAAAGTCCCTTGTGATGAACCCCACAACTTGCGATACTACATATTATCATCCCGACTTCACATTTTCGCTTGTTCATTTCATTCGCACCGCATATTACATTGCATCCTTAGCATGTAGCATTTAGTTTACTATGCTTCTGTATTGCATATCCTGAATAAAGTTGATGGTAATATGGACTCACCAGGATATGCAAATTGCATTACATCCACAGTATATGGCATTTGGGTCACTATGTTTCTACATTTATATGGCGTAGATGAGGTTGATAGTAATCGTGGTTCGTCAGAAATTGTATATTGCATTGTATCCTTGGCATCTGATATTTGGCTCTCTTTGACTCCGCATTAGTATAGACGATCTGCATTGTATAAATAATATTGTATGACTTATGGATTTGCCAGTATTTTTGCTTACTCTGATATTTGTGTGCTCGACACGTATCTTGCACACACACTTACACCACCCTCTAAGCTTTCTATAAGCTTATGCATGACCGTTGCATGCAGGTGAGGTTAGATCGTAGCAGCATTGAGGCAAGAGCTTGTGGTAGATCGTTTTGGACATTTTATTATTTATGAATTTCCCTTTCAACATTGTACTCGAATGTTTATATTAGTGGATATGTGGTGTTGATATTGTCATTTGTGACTTGGTTATGCTTGTGGTTATGCTCCTTTACAAAATAAACTTCACACTGAAAATCCTCCTTGTAGGATCCCAGGATCGCAATCTGGTGTATGGGCACTGGAAGCCGAGAATGGGGTAGTGCGGAGGCTATCGGTGCCAGATTTGGCGATCGAGAATTCTGTGAGCCAGGCTTTCAAGTTTGGGACAGGACAATCAGAATGAGCGATATTCCAACACAACAATGTCTCCATAATTGAAGAACATGGTGCGATCTGAGATACTATGAAAATTAATATTAAAACACTTACTATTTACGTTATATGAATACTTTACTTTGGAATCAAAGGAGATGAAGGATGTAAACGAATTGAGTATAAATAAAATACCGTGATTGTTCTCTTCATTCTTTCTATGTTATTATTGAATAATCCTCCCAAAATCAAATGCATTTGTTTCTTGTCGAAACAAAATGGTGACTCTGCTGGGGATTTCTTATTATTCAGCGATAACTTAGAGAATATCCAGAGAACTTTCACCACTATTTGGTGTTGTAAAGGTGCCAAAATGGCGACTCTCAATGAGAATGCCCGCCCGTTCATCTCCAAATTAAAGTATATTATTATTTTAATACTAATTTACATTTTTTTATGATTTGGGAAAACAAGAGATTACAAACAAACTCTTGTAACAAATAATGGCAACCACCTCGAACAAGACGGTCTTCCATTTTATGTCAATTGGGTTCATTATAGAATACGGTAACGAATGAACTTCGCACCATAAATAAGAATTCATGTCAATTACACGCAAAGAATCTGAAGCAACGATGCAGTCGTAATGGGCTCGCCAATAGCATAAGAGGACGGGAATGATTGGGTTGTTGTCTCACATCAAAAATCAAAAGCCCGAAACAGCCAGACTGCCAGGATAAGCTCACTGACACGAAGAATCGGGGGGCCAGTGACACAAAATATAGCCAGAAAGAACCTTGAACCCGTGCCTCTGGCAATATACCCAAGGAAATCTATTCCTTCATTAACATTACGTGATTTCCCAGCCCTACCCGCTGCAAGAACTCAATAGACAAGAAAACAAAAGGGTAAGTCGCCACTGGTAAGTCCGACAGCCCTCGTCTCACCTCAAAATGTATTGCAATTGACCAAGTGTCATGGAAGTACATGAAAATCGGATGGGACTCCATTTTTGGTAAGCCCCATCTTATCAATATATTCCTATTCCACTCCAACGACAGCTTTGTCTAAGAATGGAGAGGCTGCTTGCTGTATGTATGGCTAGGACAAATGAAGGCCCGCCGCCGACTACAGAGGATCGTATGGCCGAGATGACGCAAGCACAGAGGACACTGATGGAGGAATATAAAAACCTTTGTGAGGCCTTGGAAACTCTCACACAAAATATAGCTCAGATGGTAGCTCCTCCAATGATGGGTATCACGAACGGATGAGAACAACTTGAAGGCTCCCAGCCGCCAAGGGCAGGATCACTCGGATCCGCTCCTACAGTAAGGGCAATTACTTAAGAGGATGTGCAACAAGTTGTCGACGAGGCTGTGAGAATAAAAAGAGAACATGAGAATATTGGAAGATTCAGATATCGAATACCATATCCGAGAGTGGTGGAAGATATTCCTTTTCGGCCAATTTCAAGCATCTCGATTTTCAAAATTTTAATGGAGATGGATTGTCGGAGGAACACTTGATGCATTTCATCACCGGCATGGGAAATTTCTCTACGGTGCAGCAATACTGCCTTTGGCTCTTCGGATCCTCTTTGATAGGTAAGGCATTTTGATGGTATTCCAGTTTAGCGCTAAGATCAATGCGGACTTGGGAGTAGATGCAAGATGCATTCATGTCAAACTTCTTCTCGTTAGAGCGTGACGTCAGTATCACAAAATTAGCCTCCGTACGATAGAGAGAAGGTGAACCCGTAGAGAAATTCATAGACAGATGGAAGATGTTAGGAGCTTCTTGTAGACAATTGCCAGAGGAGAAAGAACAAGTGAAGACATGTTTGAACTTTATGGAGACAGGAATCGCATTTCGTCTCACTAGCGCCGACACTAGAACTTTTCGTGATCTAACTACAAAAGCTCATGCTTTGGAACTAATGACCAGAAAAATGCTAGCATTTCACTATGAAACTGTCAGAAGGGGACCCAATAAGTTGATTACAAACATAGTCGATCATGAAAAGAAAAGTCATGACATGAGGGAAATAAGATGAAAAAAGACCAAAAGGAAAGAAGAATGAAATCGACCCAGAGTCAGATTCAACAATAAAAGGCCCAGGCATCTTAACTCTCATGAGGGGTTTGCATTTGAAAAAGAAGATGTAGTCCGTATGATGAATCAATTACTGAAGGTTGGCACAATAGAATTACCTCCATCCAAATGCCCTGAATAAGCAACAAAATCAAGGGAAAGAGATTTCTATCACTATCACTGTTTGATAGGGCACTCAACAAAAAATTGTTACATGCTAAAATGTATAATTTAAAGAATGATAAACAGAGGCAAGATAATAATCGAAAAAGATAAAGAAAGAGATGCAAAAGCGACAGTGAATGTATTAACTGTCTGAGAAGATATTCACGAAAGAGCAGGGAGAGAGCATCGTAAGATGACAGGCAAAGCTGCAGTAATCACCTTACGATCGGGAAAGAAAGTGACAAGTCCCCCCAGACAGAAAGATGAAACGGCAAGAGCAGATGTTACTCAGAATTACTTTGACAGCAATAAAAAGTAAGAAAAGAATGAAAGGAAAGTGATTTATGACGTAGTAAGTCATCTAAAAGGCATACCGGATCGATTAAGCGTCTATGATGCGTTGAGGTTGTCTGAGGACTCCCGATAAAGGTTGATCCAAGCCTTGTTCGACAGTGATGTTAGAGAGGCACTACTCATGGAAATGGAAAGTAGGGAGCCCAAAGAGCAGGGGAATTGCATGCCAGTAATTTCCTTTTCTGATGATGATTTAACCTGTGGTAAGGAGCATAATAGGCCACTAATGATTGTAGGTCAAATTTACAGCAAGCAAGTTAAGCGAATAATGCTAGATAATGGGTCTGTAGTGAATCTGTTACCATTGACAATGTTGAATAAGTTGGGATACCATCATTCTAATTTATGCCCCAGTGAAATGATGATACATGACTTTAACCAAGATGGGCAGCGTGCACTTGGTAAGATCACAGTAACACTAGAAATGGGAGAGTTAACCACAAATGTTATCTACCATGTCATTAATGTAGTGACAACATATAACCTCCTTTTAGGAAGACCGTGGATGCATCAGTATAGCATTATAATTTCCACGCTACATCAGTGTTTTAAATACTATAAAGATGGGATACAACATAAAGTAATGGTTGATGCGAGACCATATACAGAAGCCGAAGCCTTCTTCACTGATGCTAGTTACTATGATGGATTTGCTAGTAAAGAAGAAAAGGAGAATGATGAAAAAAGGCCCCAAGAAATCCTCATATGAAGGTGATACGAAAAGAGATTACAAAGGCAGAATCGTCTGGGACAACAGATACAAGAAAGAAATTTTACTTCGTACCTAAGTGCCTGAGACAACCAGGACAGTCGCCGTTAACATTATTATTGGCCGAACAGTTGAAGATCTTGCAGTCAAACTACATGGTACTATTACCGTATGCTGAAAGGAGCAAGCCATTTCTAGTCATTCCGAAAAGATTTCATGTCAAACCTAGCATTAAATACCCAGAACCGATCGAATTTTACACTCCTTTGGAAGTGAAAATAGAAGAAAGGGCCAATAATGACACGGGCTATGAAAGGTTGACATCCGAAGATCTCAAGAGGTATAGTTCCCGCTAATAGGAAAATCATGAAAAGTATGGGTTTTGATAGCGAAGAACCAACTGGCCTAAATTATGGGAAAGGAATTTAGATTCCCATAGGGGTCAACCAGAGAAAGCGAGAGAAATTTCGAGGATTGGGGGCAGAATCTTCAGTGAATATGATTACAGTCTAGTCGACAAGAGAAACAGATTCAAAAATAATCAAACACCTTAAAACATCTCCGAAGCAGATAAAAGATAGGGGGCAACCCACAATTGACAGTTTGTGAGAAATAAATCTAGGAATAGAAGAAGAGCCGTATAATACATTCCTAAGAACTAGTCTCCTCGAACAGGAAGCCAATCAATATATCCAACTCTTAAAAGAGAACAAGGATGTATTCACTCAGACATATGCAGAAATGTAGGCCTGGAACCATTAGTAGCGATGCATCGATTGAACATTGCTAAAGACAAAATGCCGATTAAGCAAGCACAAAGACGATTCCATCCGGACCTAATTCCTCTGATAGAAGAAGAAATAAATAAACTGATAAAGGTCAGGTTTATTAGAGAGGTCAAGTACCTTAAATGGAAATCAAATGTCGTCCTAGTAAAGAACAAAAATGGACAAATCAGGGTATGTGTTGATTTCAAGGACCTAATAAAGGTCAGGTTTATTAGAGAGGCTTGCCCAAAAGATGATTTCCCACTGCCAATAACTGAGTTGTTAATTAGCACTACGACAAAATATCTTGTTATGTCCTTCACGGATGGTTACACCAGCTGTAACCAGATAAGAATGGCTCTTGAAGATGAAGAAGCTATGGCGTTTAGAACTTCATTGGGGATTTATTGCTATAAAGTTATGTTGTTTAGTCTTAAGAACGCCAGAGCAATATATCAAAGAGTGATGCAGAATATATTCCAGGACATGATGCATAAGCATGTTGAATGTTACGTAAACGATTTGGTAGTCAGATCAAATGATCATGAAGAACATCGTGAGCATTTAACTTCAGTCTTTCGTCGGCTCAGAAAGAAATAACTGAAGATGAATTTAGCCAAATGCGCCTTTGGATTGTCATCAGGAAAATTCCTTGGATTTGTTATTAAGCACAGGGGAATCGAGATTAATGTGGGTAAAGTTTAGGCTATCCAAGATATGCCGCCTCCAAAAACATTGAAAGAATTGAAAAGCCTGTAAGGAAAATTAGCATACATTCGCCGTTTTATTTCAAACTTGGCAGGAAGATGTCAGCCATTTTCTCATCTAATGAAGAAAGGAGTGGAGTTTGTGTGGGATAAGTCCTGTCAGAATGCATTTGATTCAATAAAAGAATTGTTGAAACAACCTCTAGTATTGGCAGCTTCTGAAGAAAATATGCTTGACACTAATATTTTCGATGCAGAAACTGAGACATTACTTCCTCTCCCATGATATAATTTTGATCTCGTGAGCGGATCCCATAAAATTCTTAATGACAAGGCCGATATTATCAGGAAGATTGG
The DNA here is from genome assembly GCF_029962835.1 of Magnolia sinica. Classification (NCBI taxonomy): domain Eukaryota; kingdom Viridiplantae; phylum Streptophyta; class Magnoliopsida; order Magnoliales; family Magnoliaceae; genus Magnolia; species Magnolia sinica. The sequence goes on from NC_080580.1 coordinate 50,735,765, forward strand.
CCAAATGAATGTTGTTGCTTTTAGAATATACAATCACTTACGAGCCGGCGAAAGCAGTTAAAAGGTAGGCAGTGGCAGATTTCTTGGCAGCTCATCCCATAGTGGACAGTGAAACCATCAGCGATGATTTCCCCGATGAACAAGTTATGATGATTGAGTCACAAAACTCATGGCAAATGTATTTTGATGACACTTCCTGAACATCAGGAGCGGGTGTATGAGTGATATTTATTACTCCTCAGGGTGACTTGTTGCCTTATTTTTTCACGTTGGGTATTGCATGCATGAATAATGAAGCAGAATATAAGGCCCTCATCATCGAAATGGAGATAACTCAAGAAATGAAGATAAACATGCTGTAGATCTTTGGGGACTCCAAGTTGATCATAAATCAACTGACAGCCGAGTTCGAAATAAGAAAACAAGAGCTCCTACCATACTGTCGAAGAGCGCAATAGTTGCTAGAAGCAATTCTATCATGTCGAAATGAAGCATGTACCAAGATGCGAGATGTAAGGGTGGACGCTTTAACTAGCCTGACAATAGCTTTATCCTAGCCGAACCTGAGTCCGCTTTAGGTAACAATAGAAGAAAGAAGATTTTTGCCGTCATCAGAGATCATTAATGATGCCACTGAAGTGCTTCCTATATCATGTCTAGAGATGACAACAAACAATTGGCGCCAGCCTTTTGTGGATTACCTCAAATATGATATTCTACTAGAAGATTCAGCACAAAAATAATAGATCAAGCAGAGATCGAAAAGATTCATCATGTGTAGCGAGATATTATATAGAAGGTCTTGCAATGAAATGTTGTTGCGATGTTTGGATAAATAAGAAGCAAGTCAAATGTTGCGAGAGGCTCATTTCGGAGAATGTGGAGCACATCAAGCTGGCCAAAATCTATTCCATCAGGTGCATCGAATGGGATGTTACTGGCCCACAACGTTCAAAGACACCATAGAATATGCAAAGCGATGTTATGAATGTTAGATCCATGGAGATGTCATACATATGCCTCCTGAAGAGCTTCATCAGTCAGTCACTTCCTGGCCTTTCGCTACCTGAGCACTCGATGTTATTGGTCCCATAAACCCGCCTTCGTCTAAGGGAAAGAAATACGTATTGGCAAGAACAGATTATTTCTCTAAATGGACAGAAGCAGTGGCACTCCGAAATGTCAAGGAGAAGGACGTCGTGAATTTCATCTGATATGTGATAATATATCGCCATGACATCCCAAAAAGAATCGTCACTGATAATGTACTCCTTTAAAAAACAAGAGTATGGAAAAGCTGTGTCAAAAATTCAAAATTCATCACTCATTTTAGACACCCTACTATCCACCGGCCAATGGATTAACGGAGGCATTCAACAAGATAATTGTAAAAATACTGAAGAAAATCGTGACTGGGATGAAAAGCTACAAGAAGCTCTATGGGCCTACTGGACTACTCACAGAACTGCAACGAGAGCAACACTGTATTTATTGGTTTATGGTGTTGAAATCATCATCCCGATCAAAACACAGGTCATATCACTTAGAGTTACAGTACACCAGTCGATAATGGATTGAAAATGTGAGAATAAGATTAGTGGAATTGGATCTGCTATGCAAAATGACTGGCAGCCCAACAGCGATTGCAATTGTACCAAGCAAGAATCTTTGTCGTCTTCGATAAGAAAGTCAAGTATCACTTCTTCAAGAAAGGCGACATGCTGTTATTGTTAAAAAGGCCGATAGTAGTCACCTGCAGAATAGGGGGCAAGTTTGACCCCAAATGGGACGGGCCGTACATAATAACCGAAGTATACTCCAGTGGGGAGTACAAGGTTATGGATCAAGATGGAAGAGGTGTTAGCATACTAGTCAATGCTCGCTTCATTAAAATATATCGTCCCTGAAGATGGACACAGTTTTGATCCAGAAGATTATAATACAATCCTTCTATATCAAAAGGGGGCAAGAATAAGAAAAATGATGAAATAACCTCAAAAGGCAATGCAATGTATTCTTTTGTACACGAATGAATAAAAGGAAAATTCTCAAGCATATTCAAGCATATCAATCTTATCGCCGATCACAAACAAGTTGCCAAGCATCGATTATGATTATCATCATAATATTAATTACAACAACAATGGAATAAGCCTAAAAAGGCCAACCATACATCTACTACTCTCGATAAAATATTTAAAATTATGCAGGCAGCAGTGAGAAGACAGTGGCCCTAAAGCCATTACATGCTTAGACCCATGTGGGTAGTAGATGAAGCTAATCACTACTAAAAGTCATAAACGGCCAAGGCTAGAAGGGGCTAATCACACATGAGACCAATGTCGTCTGTATAGCTTCCAACAGAGTCATGGGGGAAGGTGAGAGAAAATGACCTCCCGTGAATGGGTCCGACCTTGCAGATGAAGAAAAAGTGGGCTGTAGTGTGCGCTTTTTGGATATTATCGATAGATAGGACAACCATGCATAAGACCCCGCAGATTCCTAGCTTGATTTCAGTAGTAACTCATGAGGACAGGGTCTTCAAAACAAAATACCCCCTCATTGATGGACTGGCGGCCTTAGATTTAGTACTCTTAGGTAGGCTTGCGCGCCCCGTGAACTCTAGAGAGTTACTGCGGCCAACCCTGTGCATAAATCCCACTGAGTTCACGGCCCCAGTAGCTTTATTGGGCCCCTTTGATGGATCGCGATTTGTGAACTCCCCGACTATGATAAGTCTAGTGAACTCCAAAGAGTTACAGAGACCATTCACGTAAGACTCGACTCCAACTACTTATGAGTCTAAAAAACTGTGGTTGCTCCACTAGTCAATAACTTAAACTATATGCAAGACTAATTTCAAAACAAAAATTAGCCCTGCCCATCAAAATAAATACCACATAGGGGATACATTGCACTAACAATTATGATAAATTTTCAATATATTACATAATAGATTTATGTGAATTGGCAAAAGAAAAGTTGTATCAATATTACCCGAAATTGGTGATAGCATTTCTGAAAACATGTCTATTTCAAACAAAATATTGAAATTCATTTGAATATTGCAAGGCAAAAGAAACAAAGGAATTACATATGAAAGTGTTAGAGCATAAAAAGAAGGAAGAAGATTGAAGGGATAAAAGATTAAGAGAAATGAAGAAATAAGAAAGAAAGAAGGAAACTGAATGACATAGTAAGTGGTTACGCAGACTGCGCAACTAATAGTTGGTGGCACGAGGCACGCAAATGACTTGATGAGTTGAAGTCATAAAGAGTTGGTTGCGCGGGTCACGCAAAAAACTTAGCATGTTACATGGGTCGTACAAATGAGGTAAGGAACTATCTGTTGTGGGTGGTTGGATCTGATGCAAGGTGGGCCCCATGGCATAAAGATTGAGGCTTCGCACATGTGAAGGCCTATAAATATCTCACTCCTCCTCTCATTTGGGGATTGGAAGAATTTTGGAAGAAGGTCTGAGCTCCAGAGGAAGCTGAAGGTAGGAGAGGAAGAGAAGTTAGTTGCGCGGGCCGCCAAGTAGGTTGTTATATAGCCAATGATGGAAAGGGCCGAAATGCTGCCGAAATTGTTAAATGTAATCTTCATCACTTCAAGCTCTCCTTTTTGCATAAGGGACAAGCTCAAAAGGGAAAGATCATATGATCAAACCCGCACAACATTACTCTTAAAGAGATGATCAAAGCACAAGTTGAAATGCTGGCGAATTTGATATTCAGATTCGACATTTGAACTTTGTCAATTTTTGTATTCTAGATGATCTATCTTAGAATTAAGGGATATTAGAGGATGTAAATGAATTCAGTATTAGTAATACAATAATTGTTCTCTATACATTTCTTTCTTTTATGTTCAAATGAGATAATTCCCCCAAATCAAATGAATTTGTTTATTGTTCGAAACAGAAAGTGACATCTTTTACAATTCCTTTGACATGCCTAATGCTGTTACATATCTCTGTAGATCTTCTCTTAACTGAACATGTGCTACAACTTGGGTCTGTTTAGTTTCAGGTATGATCTTGGCCTGATCAGGGACACTAGCTAGTTCTTGCTCCAGGGAGGTAGCCATTCTTTATCTTTCATCAGCTCAGTCCTCTCAATTTCAGTAATACGAGTATTAACTTTAATTTCTTCCTTAATCTTGCAAATGTTCAGTTCTTCTTCTTGCTTCTTCGCCTCGAGAAGAGCTATCTCCATTTGCAGGAAAACAATGTGGTTCTCAATAACCACCCTGTTCTTATTAGAAGCTTTTAGTTTATCATGAAGAGATTGATCCTTGGCATTGTAACCAGATATTAAGACATCGGTTCGAGAAATTTTCTCCTTAAGAGACATAAGTTCTTGTTGGTGATCTAAGATTTCTGGAGAAATAACAGTGCTTTGTGCTAATTCCAAGTTGTTTATAAAATTATAGAATTGTAACAAGGCATTGTATAAAGGAAGAACATTGATATGAGCAAGCTTGCCTGAATGGTCAAGGACAGCTAGAGCACTGTCTAAGAAGGGCCATTGAGTGGGATCCTTGAAAGCATTCATGATAATAGATATAGCATGTTTGAAGAAGACAAGCATAAGGGGCGATACTTTCTCTAAAGAAATTCTATCAAAGATCATAGCTACAGAGTTCGAACCCGCAGAGCCGCTCGGAGTTAGTGCAACTGTAGCTGGAATGGAAAAGGAAGACATAATCAAAAACGTCAAAACTGAATATATAAGCATTTGAAAATATAAGAGAAAGAAGAGAAAGCATACCTTCTCTGTGGGCAATTGCCTGCATAGAAGATGTTCCTGCTACATAAGATGTAGGTATGTCTATAACTGCAATAACAACATTGAGAGAAAGCTCGTGAACTCCAGTACTCGAGTCCAGAGTTGTTGGAGTTGGAATGTCAATAGGATCAGAGAAAAATTCCAAGCTTCGAGCCACTGGTTGGATAGGAGAAGGATGCGTTACAGGGGATTTCTCAGCATGGATGTGGACATCAGAAATCACAATAATGAGTAGCGGAGCTTGTGTAATGTCTTGGTTTACCTCTATGCTTTGAGGAGAAAATATATTTTCTGCTTCCACTTGAACGTTCGATGGTGGAATTTCCACTTCCCTTGACGCTGACTATCGTTGGAAGGGTGGTATGCGCAATTACAACAGTAGCCTCTGCGATGCAAGGAGAATACGAAGCATTGAAAGAGATAAAAATGTTTGCACCAGGGGAACAACTGGACCCTCCATAATCAAGTTTCTCTTCTTCAAAAGAAGCTGCTCTGATAGGAGAAGAAACATATGGATGATCCGACCGAATTTTGAGAGGCAGAAATTCAGCCCTTACTTCACCTTCTTCACCAATGTCCACCTCAGTATCATCTTCTTGGTTCTCATCCAATAAGGCATCTCCTTCATCAATCAAGCTTATGGAAGAAGATGTTTCGCTAACTGAAGTACTCGCTGAATAATATGATGAGCTGTCCTCTTCAGAGTGTGTTTGTTTTCCTTTATAAATGGTTTTTTAGGAAGAAGACGAGCACCTTGAATAGGAGAAGGAAGTTGCTTTTCCAGAACTTTTGGGTATAAAGATTTGGCTCGCGAACGAGTCATAAGGGAAGTGGTAGTAGTACTTGACCTGCAACAAGAGAAACTGCAGTCATCATGTGATCCATAGCAGGAGGAACTACAGTGGTGGTTTGACCTTCTATCTCACGAGTGGGAGAAGAGAGAATAGTGCCGGGGGTTTCAAAATCATCCACAAGAGTGGCTTGTCTTCCCGCTCGCCTTATAAGATCAAGAGGAGATCCAAAGGCAATCCATCCCTTCAAAGTGTTCGGGGGCTTTATCTCTTTAATAGGTTCTTCTGTGGAAATTCTCCTATAAAGTTGCCTCGAAGTAGCTGCATGATCTTTTTCAACAAAATACCTGATCCCTTCACTACAAGAAAAAGGGGTAAGGGCTATGGCCAAAAACTGTATAAAAGGGCTTTTGCTACAAATATGATCCGTAGCACGTCCCTCGCTATTGGTGGGGTAGCTAAAGGTATAGCTATAGATATAATCTGTAGCAATAGATATCAATAGCTACGGATATAATCCGTAGCAATAGATACCAATAGCTACGACTTATATTCGTAGCAATACCTTTAGCTACCCCACCAATAGCGATGGACGTGCTACGGATCATATCCGTAGCAAAAGGGATTTTATCCGTAGCAATGGATACCAATAGCACCAATAATATCCGTAGCAACAGATACCAATAGCTACAGACAAAAGCCGTAGCTATAGCTACGGATTATATTTATAGCTATTTTTTTAAAAGTTGTAATAATACGACCTGTTTCCATTATAAGAACCTGCTGTGATTGATAACTTATCTAAGCTTAATGCTAATAGCAATAGTACATAAAATGCAATTAGAAAAAAATGATGCATTTATTACAAATAGCAATCAAATCATACAATGCATCCTACATTCACATTTCTAAATAAACAATACTTCACTTTGCTCAACCTATCATAAGAATTACAATTAAGGCGTGCCCTCATGTGCAAGAAACAAATACACTCCAACACAGTAAACACCCTCCATATGCATTCAATAATGCTCATGTTTTTACAGAATTTTCTTCCTTCAGACGGTCAATTTCAACAAATGCAGAAGATAGAGCTTCTTCTTTCCTTAAAACTGCAAATGTAACTTTTGTGGACTTCGACACAAGATCACTTTCAAGTTTTGAAACCCTTCCCTTGAGAAAATGAATTTCATCCTCCATTGACTTCTTTAGCTTGTCAACCTGTATAAAACAGCATTTGTAGACACAATCAAACAAGCATGCCTTTGTACACACCTCAAAAGGAAGAAAGACAAAAAAAAAAAAAACACTTATATATGAAGAAATCAAAAATGTACTATAAATCTTCTAAACTATGGCAAAATCCAACATGAGTAATGTGTTCAAATCGGGTTTAGGTTTAGGTTTAGGTTTACGTTAAGTTTTAGGTTATAAGCTATAGGTTTAGGGAATTGAGAATAGGTTATTTAGGTTTAGGAAATCGGGTTTGGGTTCGGGATCGGGTTTAGGTTTGGGATTTCAAGTTTAGGTTTAGGTTTAGGTTAGGGAGTTGAGATTAGGATTAGATGTAGGTTTAGGTTTAGGGATTTGAGAATACATTTCGGTTTTAGGTTTAGGTTTAGGTTTTAAGCTTAGGTTTATGTTATAGGTTTAGGTTATAAGTGCAGGTAATAGGTTTAGGTTTAGGTTAGGTTATAGGTTAAGGTTTAGGAAATTGAGAATAGGTTAAGGTTTAGGTTTAGGAAATCGGGTTCGGGTTCGGGATCGGGTTTAGGTTTGGGTTTTCAAGTTTAAATTTAGGTTTAGGTTAGGGAGTTGAGATTAGGATTAGGTGTAAGTTTAGGTTTAGGGATTTGAGAATACATTAGGTTTTAGGTTTAGGTTTAGGTTATAGGTTATAGGTTTAGGTTTAGGTTTAGGTTATAAGTTATAGGTTTAGGGAATTGAGAATAGGTTAATATTTAGGTTTAGGAAATCGGGCTCTGGTTCGGGATCGGGTTTAGGTTTGGGATTTCAAGTTTAGGTTAGGGAGTTGAGATTAGGATTAGGTGTAGGTTTAGGTTTAGGAATTTGAGAATACATTTAGGTTTTAGGTTTAGGTTTAGGTTATAAGTTATAGGTTTAGGTTTAGGTTTAGGTTAAGGTTTTGGTTTAGGTTTAGGTTTAGGTTATAAGCTATAGGTTTAGGGAATTGAAAATAGGTTAAGGTTTAAGTTTAGGAAATCGGGTTCGGGTTCGGGATTGGGTTTAGGTTTGGGCTTTCAAGTTTAGGTTTAGGTTTAGGTTAGGGAGTTGAGATTAGGTTTAGGCGCAGGTTTAGGTTTAGGGATTTGAGAATACATTAGGTTTTAGGTTTAGGTTTAGGTTATAGGTTATAGGTTTAGGTTTAGGTTTAGGTTAAGTTTTAGGTTATAAGCTATAGGTTTAGGGAATTGAGAATAGGTTAATGTTTAGGTTTAGGAAATCGGGTTCGGGTTCGGGATCGGGTTTAGGTTTGGGATTTCAAGTTTAGGTTTAGGTTTATGTTAGGGAGTTGAGATTAGGATTAGGTGTAGGTTTAGGTTTAGGGATTTGAGAATACATTTATGTTTTAGGTTTAGGTTTAGGTTATAGGTTATAGGTTTACGTTTTAGGTTTATGTTAAGGTTAGGTTATAGGTTATAAGTTTAGGTTATAGGTTATAGGTTTTGGTTTAGGTTATAGGTTTAGGTTTAGGTTAAGGTTTAGGTTATAGGTTTAGGTTAAGGTTTAGGTTTAGGCTATATGTTATAGGTTACAGGTTAAAACTTTAGGGAATTGAGAATAGGTTAAGGTTTAGGTTTAGGAAATCGGGTTCGGGTTTGAGATCAGGTTTAGTTTGGGTTTTCAAGTTTAGGTTTAGGTTAAGGAGTTGAGATTAAGATTAGGTGTAGGTTTAGGTTTAAGGATTTGAGAATATATTTAGGTTTTAGGTTTAGGTTTAGGTTAAGGTTATAGGTTTAGGTTAGGTTTAGGTGTAGGTTATAGGTTATAGCTTTAGGGAATTGAGAATAAGTTAAGGTTTAGGTTTAGGAAATCAGGTTCAGGTTCGGGATCGGGTTTAGGTTTGGGTTTTCAAGTTTAGGTTTACGTTTAGGTTATGGAGTTGAGATTAGGATTAGGTGTAGGTTTAGGTTTAGGGATTTGAGAATACATTTAGGTTTTAGGTTTAGGTTTAGGTTTTAGGTTATAGGTTTAGGTTTAAGTTTTAGGTTTAGGTTAAGGTTAGGTTATCGGTTATAAGTTTATGTTATATGTTATAGGTTAAGGTTTAGTTTATAGGTTTTTGTTTAGGTTTAGGTTTAGGTTAAGGTTTAAGTTTAGGTTATATGTTATAGGTTATAGGTTATAGCTTTAGGGAATTGAGAATAGGTTATAGGTTTAGGAAATCGGGTTCGGGTTCGGGATCGGGTTTAGGATCGGGTTTAGGTTATAGGTTTAGGTTTAGGTTATAGGTTATAGGTTTAGGTTACAGGTTTAAATTTAGGTTTAGGTTAGGTTATAGGTTATAGGTTTAGGTTTAGGTTATCGGTTATAGGTTATAGGTGATAGGTTAAAGTTTAGCTTATAGGTTAAAGTTTAGGTTTAGGTTATAGGTTTAGGGTGTGGTTTAGGTTAAGGGTGTGGTCCCTGCAAATACAGATATAAACACGGCCTGTCCAAATGGCCAAGCCCCTCCAATATTGTCCATAGAAAATGGACAGCTTCATCATGGTCATAACAGTGGTTCCCACCTTCCAGGGACCCCCGCTCAACATCCGGATAGTTCCGATGCACATCCGGATCTGTTTCATCAATTTCAAGATAATATATAAACATAGGCCTATCTAAATGGTTAGGCCACCCATATTGCTGTCCATAGGAAATGGACAGCTTCATCATGATTATAAGAACGGTTCCCACCTTCCAGGGACCCCCGCTCAACATCCAGATAGCTCCGACGCACATCTGGATCTACTTCATCAATGTATCATATAGTATAAAGGAAAGAAGACTCACCAATTTAGCTAGCAAGGAGAGAAAGTGTGAGTGCTTGGAATGTCGCCATTTCTTTGAATAATGGATGCATATTCCACAATGCAATCTGAGAATGAGAAAGTTTTTTAGTTTCTTCGACAATGCATATGGGCACAGATTTACAAATAAAGATTTTAAGCTAAACCAGAATAGAGATGACAATGCTTGGCACTTCCTCCCAATCTTGGTCCTCAAGATAAGTGGGGCTCACATGGACTGCATCAGAATTTAAGCTAAACCAAAAGAGAGAATACAAGCAAGAGATTACTACCTGGCCAGACATAACTTCACCATTGATCCAACTAATGTTAATTCCAGCATAAAGGCATGCTTTGTAGAATTAGCCCCTACACAAACCGACACACATAGCCTCAGCTCTTGTAAAGATACACATTGGATAAAGATCCTTATTTTAAACTATGGTTTGTGAAGTCAGTGACATTTGGGACCATTTATGCAGATCTTGTTTCTCATAAAACAAGAGACATGTTGCTATTAAAGAACAAAAAATGAACCACATCTGATTGAAATGTGTTCTCCTATCCCCCAATAAAATCCAATTAATGGAATAGGATGTAACTGTTTAGCCAAACCAAAGATCAAATGTATAAACATGTCAATCAGGGCAATACTTCAAATAGTTTCTTTTAGTTAAAATGAGGAAGAATAGTAAAGCAAAACAGAAGGTAAGATCTTAAGACTAAAAAATTCTCTATTTTTCCCTTTGAAAGTTAAGGCAATATCTGTTACAACTCAAATTCAACAGACCTAGAAACCCAATCCTCGACACCATTAAACCTAGAAAGAGCTCTGATGCAGATGAGTAGGGTAGCTAGACATGCATACAACCATTCAGCCTCAGCATTCAAACATGAGCTTCACATGTGATCTACATGACCTGCGTTAGGACATCTCAGCTGCATATAAAGTTGGACTTATTATATAGATATCTCTAAAATGACACTAATAAATCAATTAAAACCAAATCAACGGCTATCAAATGGATTATTAAAGTAGAATAGTGAGTGGCCCAAATTTAAAGGGAAAAATCAGATGATTAATATTATCTTCTCAGTGCAAAATTTCAGGGATGATCCATCAGCAGTTGGGTCGGGGATTTGGACAGACTAGATTGCCTTACAACCATGCTATGGGCCCGAGAAAGAGAAAATAGAAATTAAAGAAACGATGCTCATAATAGAGCTCCAAACTTTTCACCTGCATCTGTCAATGCATATATAGGATAAAGTTCTACAACCTGATTGCTATCAACACTGCTAGGCATCTAAGCGGCATTATTTTTCTACAAAAAATTAGATCAATGAAAAACATATATACCCAAGAGCATGGCATCCACCATTAAAAACAGTATGAGAAATTAGACCCATTAAAAACAGTTTTTAGAGATCCTTGTGCTAATAAAGCTCCCTGTCAAACAAGAAAAGACCATCCACAAGAAAATGTATAAATTGAAGAGACATGTCTTTCGTATGCTATCAAATGAAACTAATATAAAAAATAAATGAAATTTGCTTGAAGATTTTGAGACAGAAATTACATTTTTTTTTTGCTGCAGCAAGACAGGTTACATAAGAGTGTTGGCAGAGTGTATTGGTGCATGTCCCATTTGACAAATGATAGGAAAATATATTTTGGAGCTTTGGGGACCTCAAACTTCCTCAACTTCTCAATCAGCCATTCTTTTCTTTTAACCTGAGATAGGAACATAAAGAAAAGTTTGGTGGGGAGTAGTACTCAATTAAAGGAAAGTTTAGTGGAGAAGATGATTCAAAGAAATGTGTTAAACAATAATACTTATCAAAAAAATGAAAATAAGAAATTGCATATGTAAGTAATAAAGAAGTCAAAGTAAAAGAAGTTGCAAATGTAAGAATATCACAGAACTTGAACTGTAAGCTTTAGATGACAAGTTAAAACCAAAATGAAATGTGCTAAACAATTAGAAAGAAAAAAAACATCTTTATATGAGCCGCATACAGGATTGTTGGGTGCACAGAAATGGACAAGCATCAATGCAGTAAAATTTAAAGAAGTGAAATCCCCTGTTACATAGGAAAAACCAGAAATGAGTAGATCCAATCATAGCAGTTTTATCAATGGTATTGAATCAGCCCTGCCATGATGTATATATTGTATATCAACATCTTCCATCATTTTTTCAGATCATTTTAGAGCATGATCCAAAAAAAATGAAGCAGATCCAAATATCTCATTCACCAATCCAAAATAAAATGAAGCAGATCTAAAAATCTAGTGAACCATATTGGAGGAACAGTAGTTGTTGAATCTCAACTGCTACAAAATTTTTATCGGCTATAAAAGTTTTTGATGTTGATATTTGTTTTTCCCTTCATCCAGGTCCTTGTGTCCTGACCAATAGGTTTGATGGCAAATAAACTCACGGCGGGTATTACATTGAGGCCTACCAAATTTTTAATGGTGGGAATTCAATCAGCACTGTGGTCCACTTGAGATTTGGATGTACTTTTTTTCCCATCAAAAGGACCAGAAATATGGATGGATAGCTTGGATATACAATACATGCATCAACGTGGGCTCCATAGCAGGACCACACTGCATTGGGTGAGACCCGGGCGCACCTAATCCGGAAATGTTTTAACCAACCACAAAGTATGTTGGGCAGTCAATCACCCTTGTTTCCTATAGTATGATCCACCCAAGTGTATAAAAAATATACATTACAGTATGCTTATAGAACATCGACCACTAACCAGTACCATCAATGCAATCCAAATCTACCTTGATGTTTATATGGCATCTAAACGGTTTATAAGGTCATTCCCACTATGATGAAGTGAAAATACTAAAAAATTCTGAAACTTTTTAGCCACACGAATGTTTCAAACAATGGTCACTGAATCCCTACTGTTTCCTCCCATGCGGCCCACTTGAGTTTTGGATTCACCTCATTTTGTCTCATAACCTAAAATGATCTCTCAAAACAGACGCACCATGTGAATTTCTCATAAACATCATGGTGGGCCCCACTTAGCATCCCAGCAAAGGAACTTCCTACTAGGCATGGGCAGGAAATCCACATCAATTATATAAAAAATTATAAATAGGTGCAGGAAAGCAGATGGATGCAGCATAAGATAACCAACACCAAAAAAAAAAAAAAAAGATTGACAATGGAATGCATTCCTATTCTTAGAACTACAAATTGACATTAAAATGAAAAAGAAAAAAGAAAGAAAAATAAACCATTCTTACCTTTTATACAAAGATTGTTGATAACTGCCAGATTCTGGGAAAACAGATTACTGGTGAACACTAAAAGCATCCATTGCTACCTTACAAGATCTCGGCTTTACAACACCCATAGCTTAGATTTAGCTTGGTGTGGCATCTTGTGCTATTAAAGATGAGTAGTACAGCTCAAATTACAAATCTGAACTAAGATTGCAAAAGAAAATAGCACTAAAAAATGAATAGTTTGATAACTGGAAATTATAAGGGAAAATAGAAACTAACTGCTAAGAATAAATCCCTGGAGAAGGCTTTGGGCTCTCTCTGCAGCCTGCTCGGAACTACCGGATATTTGGACCACCTTTTCAGTTAGCTCAGGTCTATCTTTCATGAGGCTGACAGTAGCCCCTAAAATCTGTTTACATTAAATATCAATACCATAACTTCAGCGACCAGGTTACAAAATCAAGTAGGAAAATATCCGTACTCCATCCATTCTTAAGGATTCTAATATTTCAATTCTGTAATTGTTAAAATAAAATAATTTAATAAAAAAAATTACTCTACATGCAATGTTATGTTGCTGATCTGAGCAAGCTTGCTTCCTGATCTCATAATGAGGCTGGGAACAGTATGCTCTGGTGATAAATAATGGAAATAGCACAGAAGAAGAAGAGGCCTTCAAGTTAGTTCATCCATCAAACACAAGGAAACAACAACTAGCATTTGTAGTCTACGGCCTAATTGGCACATGTAAAAACTTCATCAATTCAGCATTTCAACTACAAAAAAAAAAAATTGGTCTTCAGGGGTTGATCCGCCTATTGATGCAATGGTCTTCAATTCATAATTTAGTAGTTGAAACCATTGATGCAATGGTCTTCACATCAATCTCTCATCTAACAAAAAACATTTGAATTCGATTGAATGTGAACCAATGTTGTATCTCATCTAACACCCTTTTATTGTTAGAACTATCGAATATGAAATGATTAGCCACCAAGTTCCTGTACACAGAGCACAATGTCATTATCATGGACAATGTTGAAAGAGAAATGCTCTTATGACATGCATGAGAATAATGATGATGGTCTATACATTTTACATAATGTTAGGGAGAAATCCTCATATCTATTAAAAAGTTATTTTGGTTAGCAAATCTTCCCAAGCAAGACAACTCAGAAACAAAGAATTAGAAAAAGACCAAGTTCTCCAAAATTTCACAAAAACCTAAACAAAGGAATATATCGAACTTATTGAATCTTCAGTTCCTGTCTTTCCTGCCGAGTCAAACACATTAATTTCATAAGGTGAGAATTTAGAGAAGTGGTGGTTGAAAAATATAAGCACCTGAAGAAGTACAACAATAATCTGGTCTAGGTTCAAATAAAAAAAAAAGAAAAAAAAAGGAAAGAGTGATTGATTGGGTATCTGCAAGAATCATGAAAACTGACACAATCTATGCCCGTTAAACCTTGGTAACTTACATGAGTACTTGATCAAGTTCTAGGCGGCTCAAACTACAGCCACCATCAAGTCAAATTGTATCTTCTCTTGATGAGAATTGGTTGATAGATCTATATATAAAATTCAGCAAAGGCGCGTACACACACACACACACACACACACACACACACACACACACACATATATATATAATTCAATTACCATAGCATAGCCATCCCTATGAACATCAGCAGATCAAAGTAGCACATCAGTCCACAGCAGCCCACCCCTATCTGCAACCATCTATACTGCTACACAAGGGAACAAAATAGAATGACAGTCTGAACAAAAGAACATTCACATCATGGTTATGGGCATGCCGGTTTGCTAAAAGAAGACAGGTTCTGAAAGTGGCAGCAACTAGTTGCCTAACACTTTGTAGGAACACAACTGAAACTTGCAGCCTAACCTTCAGATGATACCGGACCACTGGAAGAACATCTCCCACCCTGATTTTCAAATGAGTCTCACCTTCTTCTTTTTTTCTTTTTTATTCAAAAAAAGCATGTTGTATAATCATTTGGGTGGGCTCCTCAAAAAGGAACAATCTACACTTATCATCATATAGAACCGCTATACAACACAAAAAACTGAAAAACTATAAAAATACAGTGCCATGACAAAATTGAATACGACCTTAAAAGGAGAGACTACATCCTTATATTGATACACATTTGTTTGCCAAATTTGGAAAGTTGACTATTTGGATTTCAACCTTCTATTTAGAAGAAACCAACTGGCCAGGTAACATATCAGTTCCATCAAATTTTTGTTCATGACCCATGTAAAGTGGGCCCTGATTTGCATAGTTCAGTTTAGGTTACCTCTTGACCACATCACAATTTCTGTGTGCATGTGTAGGAAACATCACATTCTTCCTGAGTATCAAAGTTTTCTCTTCATAACAATGGCACTTAGCTAGATTCGAGGCAATGTAGACATATTGCCAATGAATTTGTAATCCATCCCCATTAACCGTTCAGGCATTGATTTAGTAAGAGTCAATTCTAATAAGAAAATGAAAACACTTGTAGGAAAAATAGAAAGCATATAAATTTCAACAACATAAATTTCATAAATATTGTATTCAAAGGGAATATTGTATTTAAAGGGATCTCCTCATCCGTCCACGACTATCATCCACGATCTACCTAGTGGTTCCAACTATGGAATTAATCCACATTCTACAAGAGTGACACAATTCAGATTCTTTGTTGAAGCATTTCTTCAAACATGTAGGCGACCATGGACAGTGGCGGATATGGCTGCCGCTGCCATGGCTACTGCCCAATTTCTAGCCATCAAAAGAGGAAATGAGAGAGAAAGAGAAAGTACCTTCGACTTCCTCATCTGATTTCTTCTATTCTCTTCAACTTTTGGAGAGAGATCAACGAAAAGACTTCTTTAAAGAGAATGAGCTGGGAGAGAGAAGTCGATAGAGAGGGAGGGAAATCAGGGAGATCAAGAGAGGGAGGGAGAGGAAGGGAGGGAGATCGAGAGAGATGGAGTAGAGATCGGGAGGGAGAGGGGATTACGGAACAGGGAGAGAGAGAGAGAGAGAGAGAGAGAGAGAGAGAGAGAGAGAGAGTGAAATACCCTCTTTTGGGCGCGACTTTGTTTTGAGCCCGCGCCCAAATTTGGGCTGAACGGAAGCGACGGTCCAGACAGGGGCTCCGTGGGGCCCACCATGATATATTTGATTATTTCATTCCAATAAATAATTTTAGTTTATGACACAAAATTTTAGGTATATTGAAGGCCCAAGTGGACCACACCATAAGAAGCAACTGTAATTTAATATCCATGTTTCCTACCGTGTGGTCCACTTGAGCCTTCGATCTACCTGATTTTTAAAAAAAAATCCTCTAACGTAATATTTAAAAATATATAGACGGCTTAGATATAACATATATATTTTTTTTGGCTCATTGAGCCCCTTACAACACCATTAATTATTAATAGTGTCTCAACTTTTTAACTACGGATTAAAAGCGTAGCAACTATAGCTAAGGTTTATATCCGTAGCAAAAAACTAACGCGGTATGTATTCTTTGTCCCTTTTTTTGGTAATGCTTGTTCCGGTCTATAATTTCTTAGCCTAGGAGGGGGAATCCAAATGGGGTGATTAACAAGAAAATAATTACGCACCAGATAATAATGGTGTGACCACTAGCGCATCCAGGCATATGAAGTTTGTCCCTGATGGTTGAATCCTAGAAGAACGAAGCGTGAACTGAAGTTCCTGGCCAAGAGTTGTTTCCATATTAAGGCCCAGTTATACGGACCGACCCTGTAACTTCACATTAGTCGGGTAACTTCCTCTCCTGCTTAAGGAACTGTCTGGTCATAGCCAAATTTCCTTGCAAACCTACACAGGTAGTAGGGCTCCCTCTATAATTCCACTCCCTCTCGCAGTGGCAAGCTATATGATTGAATGCAGATCAGGAAGATTCTTTCAATTGGCTCCAAATCATTGTTGTCTTCAACCTCTCTGTCTTTGGCTTCATGGGTCAGGTAGAAAGGCAAAAACTCGATGGATTCCATATTCTCAATCTTATCGACGATCCATTCATATGCCTTCCTTACCATTTTTTGTTTAAGATAATAGCATGAGGGAGGATGCTCGGGGTGGACATAAGCCTTCTCAGGGTCATTATATGTCCATGGAAAGTACACTCCAAGCCAACTCGAGAAATAGTGCCATGGAGTGAAGGAAGATGTAGCCCCAACTGCTGGACTTGAGCAATGTGTCATAATATTTCCGAAAGCTTTATACAGAGAGCATAAGACAGGAGGAGCTAAAGAATATTTCTTTTTACCTTCTGCTATGGCCCATGCCACTACAAACAAAGTTGAAAGAATGGAGTCTGACCATTTTAAGCTAAGTAGAACGACCAGACTTAACCAATATGCCAGGAAAGCAACTAATTCGGTTTTAGGGGTGAAAATGGCCGAGCCTCTTATTTTTTTGCGAACGGATTCCAGCTCCCGGGAGTGGCTACCAGAAAACCTGAGGAGAAGAGAAATGTGAGAAAAACATGAAAATGTATATAAAAAGAGAAGAGAAGAAATGTTGAAAGTATATACCGCAGGTATCTTGAGAAATGTGCAAGCCACTGGAGTGGGGATATTTTATGAGCATCAGGGAAGATTGACATTTCACAGAAGAGTTCAATAGCGGAAGCTAAAATCTAAGGCATTCTGCCAGGAGCGACATAAGAAAATTCCTTGTTTGTGGGAATATACTCATCTAGAAAAGAACCAATGATGGGAAGGACAGCCATCCGGTGAAGATCTCATAAAGTAATGCTCACTTCACTAATTGGAAGATGAAAGGAATTTATGGTAGAAGACCAGTACTTTATGAAGCCTTTGTAGATCAGAGTGTCTTTGTGGAAGAAATCAGAGGTAGCTTCTATATCTACATATATATTCATAGCAATAAGGACTCCCTTATATTTTTGAAGAATTGCCTTAACCCATGAACTATAGAATTAATGTTGGGCTAAGAGGCCACGTGTCCTGAACTCATCCTTCCCTCATAAAGAGTCGCGGTTGCGAAGCGCTGCTGGATTGTCTCAAAAAAAAAATGGGTAGGATATAGAGTGTGGGGATTGTAGCATGGTGTGAGGAAGCGCATATATGATATCTGCCTAGTCTTCTACACTAAACATTTTTTCGTAAGATACCCTTCCAGAATTTTTGGCTCTTTTATAACCCAGTTCGCTACATATAAAAAGTGATTCTGCATCATATGATCAAATGGCTCACTTTGAATCATAAAGAGGTGATGCTGAAGATTCAGAGGAATGATGATGGTCTCATCTTTATAAGGGTTTTTGAACTTGAACACGTCTGCATGAGATTTGATCATGTCTTAGATGTTTTGATAGCGTCTCTTGTTATGTTCTTGTATCTTCTCTTGGAAGATTTCATCTTTACTCTTTTGCTTCTTATTCTTCGAAATAGGGATAGGAGGGGAAGATTCGACAGGAGTAGGGTGAGAATCATTTTTTCGAAAGTTGGCTGCAGATTTCAACCAGTCTTCCCAGTCAGACTCATGACCTTTTGTGGGTGGTCCTTCAAGTTCCTTCATTAATACGGCATTACGGATCAGGTCAGCAAGACGTTGGATTCGGTCGACAAAGTTGATGATGGGTGGATCAGGTACTTTGAAGAGAGAGGAATAATCTCCGGTTGGCCAAGATCTTTTCTAGGGGCGATCTTCTGGTGGTTGGGGATTCGAAGATTCAGTAGTGTGTTCATCGAGCGAAGAGTGTGGTCTCTTAGAATAATGGAAACAAGCAAAGTTTGAAGTTAGTTGTGCGCGCGCAGGCGGGTGTTGTGCGCAAGGCTTAAGTTATGCGCAAGGTTTGGCTCTGTGGAGGTTTGGTTGTGTGCAAGATTGAGTTGTGCATAAATTTTGATTATGCGTAGAAAGATGTTGTGCGCAGAAGAGGGTTAGACGGAGTTCCGAATGAAAGAAATAACCTAAGTCAGATATTTATAGGATTAGTTAGTGCCACTTATGCGCAAAAAGGCTGTTGTGCACAAAAGGGTGGAGTTGTGTGCAGAAAGTTTGGTTGAGCGTGAAAAGGGAGAATAAAGCATTATTTTGATCCCACATTTTCATTTTAAAGAGAAAAGATAATATGTAGGATCAAGGGAGCATCTGTTGAGGCATAAAAATCGATCAAGAGATGGGACGAGAATCCTTGAAAAATTTATATAGGCATAGCATAATTGGGTTGTGCGGTGCACAACAAAAATCAGTATGGGAGTTAGGTTGTACGGAGCACAATAGAAACCAGTATGGGAGATAGGTAGTGCGGCACATAACAAAAGTAACTATGGAAGTTGGGTTGTGCGGTGCATAACTAAAGTTGCTGAGGAAATGATCGTTATGCTGCGCACAACGGAGGCTGTTCGAAGAGAAAGGTTGTGCGGTATACAATGGAGGTGGTTTGAGGAATGTCGATTGTGCGACACACAATACGTCTGACCACACAATGGGCATGTGTGCACAAGGGGTTTGCTGAGAAGATCTCACATGTGTGGAAAGCTATAAATACCTCATTATCCCTTAGATGAAGAAGAGAACGATATTGGAGCAGAGAGAGGGAGACCTAGACTTCAGCAAGATTCAGGTATCAGAGAGATCATTTGTGTGGCGCACAACCCATGTGCAGTGCACAACTGATGCGGCACACAACTCATAGGGGCGAACAATTGATGTGGGCACACAATCTGTGAGGTTCATAATGGACGTGGCTACACAAGTGACTCGTTTGCATGAAAGTGCACTGTATGGATGATCAGTTCAAGCTCTAATCTGAGTTGAAAGATCAATTTATCTTCTCAGAAACTTGAGGACAATTAGAATGAGTGATATTGTAACACAGCAATGTCTCCATAATTGAAGATCGTGATGTGATCTGAGATACTACAAAAATTAATATTAAAACGCTTATTATTTATGTTATATGAATACTTTACTTTAGAATAAAAGGAGATAAAGGATGTAAATGAATTCAGTATAAATAAAATACCGTAATTGTTCTCTTCATTCTTTCTTTGTTATTATTGAATAATTCTCTCAAAATCAAATGCATTTGTTTCTTGTCGAAACACCGGTACACTCATGAGTTGAGTGCGTCTGTCGGGAGTGGAGTAGGCATGTAGCCGAACCACTATGCATGCTTGTATTTCGGAATGTCATTTGCGCATCTGTTTAATTATGCTTATGTTTTTGAATGCTTAATTATATATGCATGATTAAATGAATGCCTAGGATTGATAGGTAGCATATTCCATACGCACATGTTCACTATGCTATAGGCTAGTTGTTTAATTTGCATATCTTGAGTAGCCTATGTGATTGGACCCTCTATTAGCTTAGAAGCTTTTAGAGTTATATTACCTTGCTTAGTTTAATTGCAAATTAGTTTAAGTTAGGCAATTAATATTTTAAATTGGCATAATTTTTAATTGGTCCTAATCACCCCCCCTTCTAAGACTTAGTCTACATTTTATAGCATTGCCATATTTCGTACTTAGACGCATTACAGCCCATAACCGCAATTTTGTTTCTTCATGTACTTCATTAAAGACTTGTGGGTTTGAACTAATGATTCCTGTGATATATGCAAGGCTTCAACTTTCTCTTCCAGTGATTTAAGTTGCTTATTAACCTGAGAAGGCTACTAGTCGAAATCGGCTAGATCATCTGACTCATCCAACTCATTGAAGATATCTTCCATAATGGTGTCTGTAACTAGCTGTGCTTCCTCCTCTTCTTCATTTTTCTAGGAAGAGGTTTAAGGTTCATCATATTCAGTTTGAAATTATTAAAAGGGAGTTCGGATTCTAGTGCCTCAAACGAAGGAATTTGCATATTGTAATGAAACGCGAGGCAAGTCATAAGATGAGCAAATGGAATCGAAATGTACTAGGGATGCAAACAAAAGTGAATAATGATATAGAAAATTAAAGATGGTTAACAGACACTGTAAGTGCTATAATGTTTAAAGCACACTTCATACTTTGTTTGTCAAATTTCATTTAGTCAAAACATCTTAACAAACGATCTTCAAGTATGATTCAAGATCAAGGTTCAAAACAAGTTCAAGATCTAGTAAAAGATCAAGCTCAAGATCAAGTTGAAGATCAAGATTGAAAGACAACATGAAGTTAAGATCTACTAATGTTCTAGTAGAAGATCAAGCTACTTAGAGAAGTTCAAGTCTCTAATCTACTTTAAGATAATAAAGTTTAGTCCATACAGGTATTACAAACCCTATAAAGACCTTAAGTTTATGTGCTTTCAAAATCTATTTAAAATTGGGTTTTTATGCTTGTATTTGGTTGAGTTTCAACCAACCTATGTGATTTTCTCGACCAATCCTAGTACAAACCAACTGAAGCAGAAAATTCTGTTACACCTTCGACCAGTCAAGTAGTCTGCTCGACCAGTTGAAGGATAATCTTCGACTAGTTTAGGGTTCTGCGGCTCAAAATCCAGCAATTGAATCAGTTCAGATTTTGACATCCTCGACCAGTCGAAGACCACCTTCAACCAGTTGAGCAGGGCCTTCGACTAGTCGAAGGTTTGTTAAATCTTATCCCACTAAAATCCAGAAATCTGTTGGAACAAAATCTAGTGCTTAGGACAGTCGAAGGCTACCTTAGGCCAGTCGAAGAAACAACTTCTTTGCCTATAAATTGAGGTTTTCTCTCAATCCAAAATCATTTAATTATCACTACTATAATCCTTCTATGAGAGAGAGAAGCCCCAGTTATTGTCAAGCTATTGAATGGTATATATAAATCATTTTATAGTTTTTTGTTTAATTCCCTTAATCTCAAACTTTGTCAATATGATTCTAAAAAAGAGAATGAATACTCTTCTTATTGAGATTTAAGAGAATTAATACAAGTAGCCATTTGGTTTATATTTAATTAAAATCAATACAACCCTGGACCTTTTCTATTGGATTAAACATTGAATATTTGACATTTAAGAAAAGCGGTTCTTCGACTATAGCTTCTTCTACGGTGAAGATAAGTATACATTTGTTTACTTTTTATATTTAATTTTTATGAGATAGCCAGAAAATCTCAGTGTTGGTTTTTCTAAGATAACCAGAAAATCTCAGTGAGGGGTTTCTTTGTTTGTGATAGCCCGATAAAATTATAATTGTATTAGGTTTTAAGGTGACCCTATGAAAACCTTATTCTTAGTAAAAGCCAAGATTACGTGGATAGTAATTTTGAGAGTAGAGTAAGTGTGGCTGTTTGAGAATATTTGTTGACATACCGAACTACTATAATTCTTAGTGTTTGTGGTGAATGCTTTTATTATTTTTATGGTGAATGGTTGTAATTTCATTTCAGTACAAGTGGTGAATGATTGTAATATTTTTTTTATTTACTCTTGCTTAGTTTGGAGTTTTGATTCTAATCACATTCATGAAATAAGGTTGTCCTACCTAAACTTGTTTGGGTGAAGGTTGTCCTACGAATCAGTTTGAATCAACGTTTCAATACTAAGGCAATTGAGATCTCTGAGTTATTTATTATTCAGTACTTTATTCGATTATTTAGCATAGGACCCCCTCTCCCTCCTAGGACTTCTTAAGCTCTCCTTTTCAAGTGGTATTAGAGAGTGTTGCTCTATTTTTTGGATTAACTCCTTGAGTTAAGATCCAAAGCTTTATTATGTCAAATTTTGACAGTTTATCTATTACCGGGCCACCTCCTTTTGATGGCTCTAATTATTCATACTGGAAAGCTAGAATGAGGATTTTTCTAAAATTATTAGATGAAAGTGTGTGGCAAGCCACTATAACTAAATGGAAACCTCCTATGGCTGAAATAGTAGCTAAGGATGTAACTAAAATTATGAGAGAAACTGTATTCTATTTATGGACTGCGGGTTAGAAAAGTGAAAGCAGTGTTAATGCTAAAGCCTTAAATGCCATAACTTGCGCTCTATCATGTAATGAATTCAAAAGAATTATTTCATACAATATAGCTAAGCAAGCTTTGGAATTCTCGAAATGACATATGAAGGAATAACTATAGTCAAGAAATAAAAAGTTCAAATCCTCACTACCAGATTTGAGAAAATTCGTATAGAAGAAAATGAAACTTTCATGGACTTCTATATGAAGCTAAATGACATAGCAAATTTCATGTGGGGTCTAGGGGATGGAATCCTAGAAAGCAAGGTTTACGCAAAAATACTGCGATCTCTTCCTGACATATTCAACTCTAAAGTTTTTGTTATTTAGGAATTTAAAATGGCCTAGCTATATGTCCTAGAGGGGGGGGGGGGGGGTGAATAGGACAATGCCAAGATAAAACTTTAACAGCGGAATAAAGAAAGATAGATAGCCAAATAAACTAAATCAAATCACAATGCTGAAATAAAAACAACCTCACTAAACAAGTATTGAGAGGTTGATACGAATTCAGTTATATGGACAACCTTACACCATAAAAACCAAGGGTTTATGGCAGGACAACCTTATTTCTAGAACGTCCTTTGTATCAAAAACTCAAACCAGAGAAAAATAAATAAATAGCAAGGAATTGATATAAATTACAGGAATTTAAAGCTAAATTATTACAACATTCTCACTATGCTTGAAATGTAAATTTTACAACATTCACATCCACACATACATTCCACAAATTTGAATGAAAAGAGATAAAAACTTAAGCAAGCAATCAAACCACAAGATAAAGAGTTATAGTGGTTCGCCTATGTGTACACCAACTGTTCAACAACAGCCACAGCGCTACTCCACTCCTAATATCGTCACACAGGGGATATCAGCGTTCACTATCAAAGATAGGTTTTTCAGGTTCACCAAAAACCTTCACAATTATGTTTTTTTCTGTGGGCTTACAGAATTAAAAAAAAACCCTTCTTCTGAGTTTTCCTGGCTCTCCTTAGATAACCAATACAATGAGATTTTTCTAGTAAATCCCAAAAGAAAACCAAATGAAAGTAAATTACACAAATGTAAAATACCTAAATTTCTCCTTCATTGTAGCAGCCCAAAAGAACCAAGTCGGAGTAGAGATTTGAATGTCAAAGTTCAATGTCCAATACTCTCTTTATAATGGTTCTAGGTTCTAATAGATTTTAAATTAAACCAAATTGGGCGTAGCTCTATTTGATTTTGATTCTAAGAAGATGGAATATAGCAATTCTACTTTTCAAATAAGATTGGAATACAGGAACAAAATCAAATAAGGAAAGCTAAAGAAAGAGAATATTAAATGTACACACTTAGCTTAAAATGGAGCACAGACTTATCTCTCAGAAGGCTGAATTAAATTAGCTTGAAATTTAATATTTAATTATGAGATTCGTGTTCTATTTATAGGTGAACAAATCACGTCTTCGACTGGTCTAAAGACCTCTACGACTGGTCGTAGAACCAACAGATATTTAAAAATTCGGGCGCGATAAGATCTAACAGTTTTACGACTGGTCATAGGTGATCTACGACTGGTCGTAGGTCTCCTTCGACTGGTCGTAGGTTTAACACGACTAGTCGAAGCTAGCCAATCTTCAATCCTGTACATGGAGTCGTAGCTCTACGACAGGTCGAAGAAATAGTCGACACTGTTCATACGACTAGTCGAACAAACCCTAAGACTAGTCGAAGCCAAACAGAAAATATCCGAATTTTACAATAAACTTACGACTAATCTAGAAAATTCTTAGACAGGTCGAAGCAGTGCTAGGACTAGTCGAACAAAGTCCAGGACTAGTCTTAGAACAGCCTAAACTCACTTATATAAAACATATGAATTATGTATCTAGAATGACCTACTCTAAAGGTCAACATAAGGCCAGTCATACCTCAATAGTGAAGTAAGGACATTGAACATAGGAGACAAGAGACCTTTGAAAGTAGCAAGGCTTAAAGTCTTGATGGAGCTCAAACTTGAAAGCTTCTTGAGATCTTGAGGTTAAACTTGAAAGCTTCTTGAGATTCTTGAGGTTGAACTTGAAAGCTTCTTGAGATTCTTGAGGTTGTGAATAGTGCTTGTCAAACAAAGCTGATCTTGAGTAGAGCATTGTTCTTCACAGATGCAAGCTTCATAATAGTGTCTTTAGGACCACAAATTTGACAACAAAAAGGGCTATAAACTATAGCACTTACAATCTCTCCCTTTGTCAAATTAGTGACAAAACACACTTCCAAGATATGTTACATAACACAGAATATCTGATTAAAGAATCATGCACCAGTTGTTATATCATGTACCAGTTGTTATCAACCGGCATACATGAGCTTGCAAACCTATAAATCAATATTCAACATAACATACATGATCCTGCAAACCTGTAACTCAATATTCAATATAGTCCACTTCTGCACATACTCCCCCTGAGTAACATACAATGCTACTCCCTCTTCATAACATAATCATTCATTAGACACACATCACATCCATATCCATTCTCTCCCTTTTTGTCACAATAGGACAAAGGAAGCATAGAACAAATGGCTAAGGAGAAATAAGGAAAGAGATATATGAGTGGAAACAAGACAAGATATGATTAACCAGCATAAACAGCCCACATAATTCACATACAGAGCTAAGTCAAAAATAGCTACAGTCTCAAAACCAGTTAAGCTAACACAAGAGTAATAAAGTTATAACAAACCAGCTAACTTAAAATAACTAATCTAAACCAAATGAAGGAGCAGAGATAGAAGGTTCAAGTTGATGCAAGCCCTTGTTCAAGCGCCTAAGATATTTGCGCATATACTTGAATTGTAAATCATGGGCCACAGACATGTTTTCCATCTTAACATTCATATTCTCAACTTTATCTTCCAATGCACGCAGACGTGCATCAAACTCAGAAGGCTCATAATCTGGATCATTTCCAGAATTAGATTCAAGTTCTTCAAATATATCATCCATGTTGATATCATCAGGAGGAAGATCACTAGCTTCTTCCTCATGTTCAGCTTCAGCATTGCCACCACCAACACCTTGACTAGGAAGAAAGTCAACCTTCATATTATTGATATTAGAATTGTTAAATATCAAATGATGGATAGGGGCTTCTCCAACCGGCATATTAACTAACATATACGTAGCCAACACAGTCATCAAATAACCAAAAAGAATGTCACTGTGACCTGGATGGAGTCGAAACTGAATAATTGAGTGACAAATCAATGATGGTAGACAAACATGAACACCGCTAGCAACAGCATGAAGAACACGGACCATGAAGGAAGTCAATTCAGATTTATTACCTGAACGACGATACAAGTTAGACACAAAGATTTTGTGAAGAACTCTATATTTGGGTAACAGATATTTTGAAGGAAGCGCATTCCCTTTATGAGTCCATTGAACATCCAAATTGCATAAATCTTTAGTGAGCATACGTTTTTTAGATACAGAGGATTTTTCAGATAAATTATGGATAGGAATGCCCTCATCATTCACAAGAATTTCCATAATAGCTGAAATCAAATGACGATCAATGTCAAATGGTCCTTCTCTAGTGGCTATCTTAAAAGATAAATTTTCCAATGAAAAATCACATATGCATGCAAACATGGACTGGGCAATGGACCGGTATGGTGGCTCACCCCAATGTAATAAGTTATCTCAACCTATGGCTTGGAGCATAGGAAGGATCTCAAATGAAGCAACACGATTAATGTCAACAGGATGTTCAACAATAACATTACGTAATCTAATGTCCCGAACATAAGATGGATCGTCCTCGGGAGCCCGAAGATGACGCTTAGTAATAGGGGCTGATCTAGAGGAAGAAGAAGGACCACGGGATGTTGTTTTTTACCTCTAGATGCCATTTGCAACAAAGATTTCAAGGAAATAGAGAGTTGCAAAGGATTGAGAAGTGGGTTTTCTCAAATCAGATTTTACCCAAGAAAAATCCCAAATCTCAATGAAATTTGAAAATAGAAAACTTCAAGAGTCAAATAGAAGAAATCCAGACTCAAATCTACAAGAAAAATGCAAAAAGAGCACTATATTCAAGTATAAAAAAAAAAAACTGATTTCCAGCATTATATTCAAAATTTTGAAAACAAATCAAGCAATTATATACACTATGATACAAATGACATAAATAATCACTTTAAAATGCACATGCCAATATCAAATTTCATTTTGTTAAACCTACTTTTATCGAACGGTTTAGTGAAAATGTCAGCACATTGATTCTCGGTAGGGATATATTCCAAAGATATAACCTTTTCTTCTACTAATTCTCGAATATAATGAAATCTAATGTCAATGTGCTTAGTACGAGAATGCTGAATTGAATTTTTTTGAAATATTTACGGCACTGGAATTATCACAATATAATAACATAGAATCCTGTTTAATTCCATAATCACTTAGCATACGTTTCATCCAAACTAGCTGAGTACACACATTACCAGCTACGATATATTCAGCTTCATCTGTTGAAAGTGATATAGAACTTTGTTTCTTGCTAAGTTAAGAAACCAAATAGTTTCCAATATAGAAGCAACCACCACTGGTTGATTTTCTATCATCAAGATTACTAGCCCAGTAAGCATCCGAGTACCCAGCTAATTGAACACTAGTCTCATGAGGATACCAGAGACCGAGATTAACAGTACTTGCGACAAATCATATATTCCACTTGACAGCAGTCAAGTGCAACTCTTTAGGATCCGACTGATATCTAGTACAAATACCAACATTTAGAGCGATATTAGGTCTACTAACAGTTAAATACAGTAAACTACCAATCATACTATGATATAATTTTGGATCCACATTTTTACCTTTAGAATCTTTTGAGAGTTTCAAAGTTGTACTCATAAGAGTATCAAATTTCTTACCATTCCCAAATCCAAATCTCTTAATCAAATTCATAGCATATTTAGATTGGAAAATAAACATTCCGTCAGGTTTTTGCTTTACTTGCAATGCAAGGAAATAATTCAATTCCCCAACCATGCTCATTTCAAACTGAGATTTCATCAAATCTGAAAACTCAATAGTCATGTCAGTACAGGTTGATCCATAAATGATATCATCAATATAAATTTGTACTATTAAAATATGATCATCATGTTTTTTTGATAAACAGAGTCTTATTAACACATCCCATTTAAAAATTATGGCTTAATAGAAACTTTGTTAGTTTCTCGTACCATGCCCTAGGAGCTTGTTTTAAACCGTAAAGTGCCTTTATAAGGCGATACACATGGTCAGCATTTTTGGGATCTTCAAAACTCATCAGTTGTTCAACATAGACTTCCTCATGTAGATCACCATTTAAAAAAGCACTTTTCACATCCATTTGGTAAATCTTAAACTTTCTAACACACGCAATGGATATAAAGAGTCTAATTGATTCAAGACGTGCTACTGGTGCGAAGGTTTCATCAAAATCAATGCCTTCAATTTGAGTGTAACCTTATACTACTAGCCTAGCCTTATTTCTAATAATATTATCAAGCTCGTCAGACTTATTTTTGAAAAGCCATTTGGTTCCAATGATGTGTTTATCTTTAGGTCTAGGTACAAGATACTAAACATCATTTCTCACAAATTGGTTAAGTTCTTCTTGCATCACAACACTCCAGTTTTCATCAGCAAGAGCTTCTTTTACGTTAGATGGTTCTATCTGAGATGTAAAACATATGTAATTACATATATCCTCAAGTTGTCTATGGGTACGAATACCAATGAGAGGATTTCCAAGAATCTGTGTGGTTGATGATCTTTAACAGTCCTTAGTTCAGAATCAGTCTGATTAGATGAAGTATCAGATTTATCAATTACTAGTATTTCATCATTATCTGAACTTGAGACTGGTGTGTTTAAGTGATCATCAATGACTACATTGATAGACTCTTGAATCACACTAGTCCTTTTGTTCAGAATCCTATAAGCTCGACTGTTTAAAGAGTATCCTAAAAAGATTCCTTCATCACTCTTCGTATCAAACTTTCCCAGATATTCACTATCTCGTAAAATATAGCCCTTGCTACCAAAAACTCGAAAGTATTTGACAGTAGGCTTTTTATTGAACCACAATTTGTAAGCCGTTTTATTATTACCTTTACTAGTGTAAACCCGGTTAATGATATAGCAAGTTGTATTGACTGCTTCAGCTTAAAGATTCTTAGAGAGCTTCATACTGTTCAACATGACATTAGCCATTACTTGAAGCACTCTATTTTTCCTTTCAACTATTTCATTTTGTTGTGGAGTTTTGGGCGTTGAGAATTCATGTAATATTCCCTGGTCACTACAGAACTTCTCAAAACCGCTATTCTCAAATTCAGATCATGATCATTACAAATCTTACTGACTTGAGAACCTTTTTCAGTTTGAATCCTTTTAAGAACCCTTTTCACTTCTTCAAAGGTTTCTGATTTGTCCCTTAAGAAGACAACCCATGTATATCTGGTAAAGTCATCTACTATTACCAAGATATATCTTTTGCCACCTCGACTTTCCATCCTGGTAGGTCCTACAAGATCTATATGGAAAAGCTCGAGTGGTCTTGATGTGGTATTGGAATTCACCTTTTTATGTGAGTTCCTCATTTGTTTGCCAATCTGGCATTCACCACATATTTTATCTAACTTTTGTAGTTTGGGTAGACCTCTTATAAGTTCTTGTTTGCTCAATCTATATAGATTTTGATAGTGTACATGTCCAAGACATTTGTGCCACAAATCAATCTTGTTTGTATGGACCATGTAACATGATTGATTAGATGAGCTGGATTCACTAATAATATAGCAGTTTTCAGACGTTCTACGTCCAGTTAGTATTACTGAACCCTTGTTGTTTAGAATCTCATAGCTTTGATTAGAAAATCTAACACTATGATTATTATCACAAATTCGTGATATGCTTAGAAGATTATGTTTCAATCCTTCAACATACAGAACATTTTTAAACAAAGGAAGGTTATAGAGTTGAACCATACCTTGGCCCATAATCTTGCAATTGCTTCCATCACCAAAAGTAACTGACCCATCAGTCATATCTTTAAGATCAGTGAATAAGGCCTTGTCATCTGTCATATGCCTGGAGCATCCACTATCTAGGTACCACTTTGAATGGCTTATTGCTTTGAAAGTGGTGTGGGCAACCAAGCAGGTAACTTTAGGAACCCATTTCAGAACTGTTTTGGGTTTAGGAGTATAGTTGGTCTTCTTCTGACTGTTGTTATAAGAATGACCTACTGAGTTAGATTTTAAGAGCTCCTTGAGTAAATCCACTATCTTTTCAGCTAGTGGGTTTCTGTTCTGATTTTTGAAGTTGACATAACTGCCTCTAGGTTTTTGAAAAGCTTTTGTATTTTTAGGAAAACCTTGACTAGTATTTTTTCCTTTTGAGTTAGAGGACTCTCCTTTCATAAACATAGGAGAAGTATACTTTTGTTTAGGAGGAACATTTTTATCATAGCCCAACCCGGATCTGTCGCCACATTTTCTAGATCCAGATAAAAGTTTTTCTAACTTTGGATCTCCTTGGGCATACCTCCATGTATCCTTTAAACTCAGAAGAGAAGATACTTCATTTTTAAGTCTCTTATTTTCAAATTTCAGATTTTCAATCAGGGAGGTTTTGAATTCTAAATCACATTTTGATTTTTCAAAACAATCTGAAATTTGGGATTTTCCTAAAACAAGAGATTCAAAACATTCTTTGAGTTTAAAAAACTTTTCTTTTTGAAGTTTAAGTTTGACAGCAATTTTACAACTTTCCTTGTATAGGGCATTGTAAACATCTTGAATATCATCTTCATTTTCATAATCACTATTCAGATTTTCTTCGCTAGTTGAATATCCTGATCTAAAAAAGTGAATTTGGCTAGAGTCATAAGGGCTTTAACTTCGACTCGGTTTTAAAATCAGATATTCATCCCAAGTAGCCAACATACCCTTCTTTTTAGGTTTGTCCTTTTTAGGACACTTGTTTGTTAAATGCCCATATTCTTGGCAGTTGTAACATTGACTATCTTTCAAAGACTTTCAAGTTTTAGATTTGGGTTTTGATCTTTTCTTATCATTTGATTTTTGAAAATCAACCCTCTTTTTACTCTTGAAAATCTTGTAAATTTTTTTTGCTAAAAGAGCCATATCATCTTCAGAATCAGAATTTCTTTAGAAAATTTAAGAGCGATAGATTTACTTTTAGGAGCTTTAAAGTTTAACTCATAGGTTTGTAAAGAACCAACTAGTTCTTCTGCCCTCATATTGTCCATATCACGAAGTTCCTGGATTGCGGTTACCTTAGAGTTGAACCGTTCAGGAAATGAGCGTAGTATCTTTGCACACACTTTACTTTTTGGAATTTTATCACCAAGACCCCACATTGAGTTTACAATGTCATTTAATTTAGTGTAAAAGTCCATAAACATTTCATTTTCCTCCATATAAATTCCTTCAAATTTGGTTGTGAGGAGTTGGACTTTAGATTTTTTGACAATTGTAGTACCCTCATGTGTCATTTCTAATATATCCCAGGCTTGCTTTGCAGTATCACAGGATATGATTCTTTTGAACTCATCTAGTGATAGTGCGCAAGTAATTGCATTTAGTGCTTTTGCATTGCCACTACTCTCATTTTTCTGAAGGGTAGTCCATGAGAAATATGGTGTTACTCTCATTGATTTTGAACCATCAATACCAGTCACTTCAGTGGTAGGTGGGTTCCATTCAGTCACTGTGGCTTGTCACACACTCTCATCCATTGATTTGAAGAAGATCCTCATCCTGGCTTTCCAATAGGCATAGTTAGAGCCATCAAAGGGTGGAGTCCTAATGACTGATAAGTTATCAAAATTTGACATCTTATATATAGCTTAGATCGTTAGCTTAGGAATTAAATCCAAATAAAAAACAATAAGAGCGAACTATTAGGCTTTGATACCACTTGAAATGGCCTAGCTATATGTCCTAGAGGGGGGGTGAATAGGACGATGCCAAAATAAAATTTTAACAGCGGAATAAAGAAAGATAGATAGCCAAATAAACTAAATCAAATCACAATGCTGAAATAAAAGCAACCCCACTAAACAAGTATTGAGAGGTTGATACGAATTCAGTTCTAAGGACAACCTTACGCTATAAAAACCAAGGGTTTATGGTAGGACAACCTTATTTCTAGAACGTCCTTTGTATTAAAAACTTAAACCGGAGAGGAACAAATAAATAACTAGGAATTGATATAAATTGCAGGAATTTAAAACTAAATTATTACAACATTCCCACTGTGCTTGAAATGTAAATTTTACAACATTCACATCCACACATACATTCCACAAATTTGAATGAAAAGAGATAAAAACTTAAGCAGGCATTCAAACTACAAGACAAAGAGTTATAGTGGTTCGCCTGTGTGTACACCAACTGTTCAACAACAGCCACACAGCACTACTCCACTCCTAATATCCTCACATAGGGGATATCAGCGTTCACTATCAAAGATAGGTTTTCCAGGTTCACCAAAAACCTTCACAATTGTGTTTTTCTATTGTGGGCTTACACAATTAAAAAAAACCCTTCTTCTGAGTTTTCCTGGCTCTCCTCAAATAACCAATACAATGAGATTTTTCTGGCAAATCCCAAAAGAAAACCAAATGAAAGTAAATTACACAAATGTAAAATACTTGAATTTCTCCTTCGTTGTAGCAGCCCAGAAGAACCAAGTCGGAGTAGAGATTTGAATGTTAAAGTTCAATGTCCAATACTCTCTTTATAATGGTTCTAGGTTCTAATAAATTTTAAATTAAACCAAATTGGGTGTAACTCTATTTGATTTTGATTCCAAGAAGATGGAATACAACAATTCCACTTTTCAAATAAGATTGGAATACAGGAACAAAATCAAATAAGGAAAGCTAAAGAAATAGAATATTAAATATGCACACTTGGCTTAAAATGGAGCACATACTTATCTCTTATAAGGCCAAATTAAATTAGCTTGAAATTTAATATTTAATTCTGAGATTCGTGCTCTATTTATAGGTGAACAAATCACATCTTTGACTGGTCTAAAGACCTCTACGACTGGTCATAGAACCAATAGATATTTGAAAATTAGAGCGCGATAAGATCTGACAATTTTATGACTGGTCATAGGTGATCTACGACTGGTCGTAGGTCCCCTTCGACTAGTCGTAGGTTTCACACGACTAGTCGAAGCTAGCAATCTTCAACGCTATACATGGAGTCGTAGCTCTATGACAGGTCGAAGAAACAGTCGACACTGTTCATACGACTAGTCGAACAAACCCTAAGACTAGTCGAAGCTAAATAGAAAATATTCAAATTTTGCAACAAACTTACGACTGATCTAGGAAATTCTTGACAGGTTGAAGTAGTGCTAGGACTAGTCGAACAAAGTCCAGGACTAGTCTTAGAACAGCCTAAACTCACTTATATAAAACATATAAATTATGTATCTAGAATGACCTACTCTAAAGGTCAACCTAAGGCCAGTCATACATCAATAGTGAAGCAAGGACATTGAATATAGGAAACAAGAGACCTTTGAAAGTAGCAAGGCTTGAAGTCTTGATGGAGCTCAAACTTGAAAGCTTCTTGAGGTCTTGAGGTTAAACTTGAAAGCTTCTTGAGATCTTGAGGTTGTGAACAGTGCTTGTCAAACAAAGCTGATCTTGAGTAGAGCATTGTTCTTCACAGATACAAGCTTCATAACAGTGTCTTTGGCACCACAAATTTGATAACAAAAAGGGCTATAAACTATAGCACTTACAGAATTAAGAGATACTGATCTTATGAAGGTTGATGAGTTGGTTGGCTCTCTTCAAACATATGAGTTGAATTTTAAGGCTCTTAAAGTTAAGTCTATTGCTCTTAAATCTTCTAAATCTATTTTAAAAGAAAATAGTTCTAATTCTGATTTTGAAGAAAATGAAGATGATATGGCAATGTTAGCTAAGAAATTTTATAAAATTTTTAAAAACA
Organism: Magnolia sinica; assembly: GCF_029962835.1. Lineage (NCBI taxonomy): Eukaryota > Viridiplantae > Streptophyta > Magnoliopsida > Magnoliales > Magnoliaceae > Magnolia > Magnolia sinica. The sequence continues at coordinate 50,769,627 of NC_080580.1, forward strand.
AGAAAAGAATAGATTTTTAAAAACCATCTGATAAAAGAAAAAGAAAATCTAATTCTTCGAAATCTAAAATAAAGGACAGTCAACGTTTCAATTGTCATGAATATGGGCACTTTGGCAAATAAATGTCCTAAAAAGGATAGGTAAAAAAGAAAGGACATGATAGCTACTTGGGATGAATCATCTGACTATGACAGTTCTTCTAAGTCTGATGAATTATAGTAAATAAATACAAATGAGAATGATATGAAAGCCCTTATGACTATAGCTAGAGTCACTTCCTCAGATAGCTGTAATATATCTGACTATGAAAATCTCAGAAGTGACCCTGAAAATGAAAATAAAGACAATCTTCAAGATGCCTACAATGCCCTATACAGAGAAAGTTGTAAAATTGCTGTCAAGTTGAAAATTCAAAAAGAAAAATATGTTAAACTAAAAGAAGAACTTGAAAACACAGTTTTAGAAAAATCTCAATTTTCAGATTGTCTTTAAAAAACAAAATTAGATTTAAGTTTTAAATCTTCTTAATTGTAAAATCTCAAAACTGAAAATGAAAAACTAAAACTTGAAGTTTCTTCTTTTCTGAGTTCAAAGGACACTTGGAAATATGCCCATGGTGACCAAAAGCTTGAAAAATTGTTAAAATCATCTAGAAAATGTGATGACAAGTCTGGTTTGGGTTATAATAAAGGTAATTCTTTGAAATCTAAGAATTCTACTCCTATCTTTGTAAGAGGAGAATCCTCAAACTCTAAGGGTAAGACTTTAAGAGATTTCAATCATAAGGATTTCAAAAACTCTAAACCCTTTCAAGTTCCTAAAATCAACTATAAACATCAAAAGAATAATAAATCTCCCTTAGCAGAAAAAATTATGGACTTGCTTAAAGAGCTTTTAAAATCCAACTTAGATGAAAATGAAGTTTATAGAAAAAGGAAAAATCCTAACTCTCAAATGCAACAAAAATCAAAAGATACTCCTAAACCTAGAACCAGAATGAAATGGGTTCCAAGGGTTAAGTGTCTTGTTGCCTACACAGCTTTCAAAGCCATTAGCCACTTAAGATGGTACCTAGATAGTAGATGCTTAAGACATATGACTGGTGATAAGACGATATTCACCAATATCAAAGAAGTAAATGGTGGCTCAGTTACTTTCAGAGATGGAAGCAACTGCAAAATAATAGGCCAAGGTACTGTACAACTTCATATCTTACCTCTCTTTAAAAATGTGCTTTATGTTGAAGGATTAAAAATAATCTCTAAAGCATATCTCAGATCTATGATAATAAACAGTGTGAAATTTTCAGATCACGGATGTGAGATTACAAATGAGAAGGGTAGTATAATATTAAATGGTCGCAGGACCTTTGAAAATTGCTATATAATTGATAACTCCTGCTCTTTAAACCATTCATGTTACATGGTCCAAACAGATGAAACTGAACTATAGTTTAATAAAAAGCCCACTGTTAAATATTTTTGGATTTTTGGAAGTAAATGTTTTATTTTACACAACCGAGAAAATTTGAAAAAATTTGAAGCTAAGAGTGATGAGGGAATATTTATAGCCTATGCCCTAAATAGCCGTGTATACAAGGTTCTTGATAAAAGAACTGGGGTGATTCAGGAATCAATAAATGTAGTAATTGTGATCAACAAAACACACCCACTCCAAGTCAATATGATGATGAAGTCAATATAATTGATATTGTCATGCCCCGAACTCGGAAACCAGGCTCACAAAATTTCCGATCGCCGAATCCGACACCAACAACCTCTGTAGTACCCATTCTCGGCTCCTAGCACTCATATACCAGATTTTGATCCTGGGATCCTACAAGGAGGATTTTCAGTGTCAATTTGTTTAATAAGAAGTATAACCATAAGAATAACCCACAAACAACATCAAACATCACCACATATCCATTATAATAAAAAAACTTTAAGTACAATGCATAAGTGAAATACAATGTCAATATCAAAAGCTCCAGAAGTCAGCTGCACACTCTGTCATGTCCCAAACTCAGAAAACAGGCTCACAAAATTTCTAATAGCCGAATCCGGCGCTGACAGCCTCCGTAGTGCCCCATTCTCGAATCCCGACACTCGCATGCCAGATTCCGATCTTAGGATCTTACAAGGAGGATTTTCAGTATGAATTTTCTTTTTTTGTAATAGAGCATAACCACAAGCATAACCAAGTCACAAAATAATATCACCACATATCCACTATATCAAAACTTTAAGTACAATGCGGAAAGGAAAATACAGGGTGATCAAAAACTCCAAAATAATCTAATGTGCGCTCTTACCTCAGCGCTGCTATGATCCAATGCCACCTGCACGCAACGGTCGTCCATAAGCTTATAAAAGCTTGGAGGGTGGTGTAAGTGTGTGCAATATTAGAGTAATGCAAAAATATGTAGTAAGTCCATGAATGCTATTAGTTGTACCAAAGCTATATGATGTAAGGCATGAATGCTATCAGCCATACTAAGGCCATGCGATGCGAGGCCTATGCAGCCAAATGTCATATGCGAGATGCAAAGTAAACATGCCAGTCCTCATCAAGTACACATGTCAGTACAGTTCCTCTCTAGATGTCACCGGGGTCTAATACACTTCACACTGACTGCCTCCTCCCTAGCTACACAACCAAGCAAGTGGAATAGACCACATTATTTGCTTGACCAGTAGTCTGCCAATACCTACTCGGCTCATCGATAGTAAACTCATTTGCGAGCTAGTCAAACTCAGCCTAGCTTATATCCCCCTTATTAGGGTGGATAAGGCCAAGCCCCCTTCCAACCGACCACGACCCAGTAGGAGATGTGGCCTAATGGTATTCGGTACTTGGGCACTCGTGTATCCACTTGGTCTAGACGTTGGAGCATCTCCTGGTACCAAAAAGGTTCTGGGATTCTCACCTATGGACATCCTAAGTGCCCACAATGCTAGAGCCAATATTTTTGGTATCTGATATGATCATCCATGATGTGTCTGTGGAGGCCACGACCCTGATGTCGCTTGGGAGTTCAGTGATCACGACACATAATGCGAAATGCATGAGTCACACCATCAGTCATGTAGCAATCCTACGCGTACCATGCGATCATATGGGGCACTCCATCTTATAAGGAGTCACGTAAATATCTCAGCCCAATGGCTTATGCTATGATCAAACATTCCTCATATCAAGCATACATATGATGCATATGGGCATGAATCATGGAGTTATCCTAAGCATGTTATAAAGTGATGAATTATCAACAAGTATGGGCCTATCGATGGGCCCTAAGGTGAGTTACGATGCGGACACCTAACCAACATTGTACTTACAATGTGGATGTCAAATCATCATTGCTCCCAAGGCATAGCCCGCCATAAAGGTCAACACAGAAACCACAGTGAAATAACATTCAATGGGCCTTATGTACATCCCATTGGGCCTTGACCCACGGGCCTCCAATACATCAAATGAGCCTCATAACTTGGGCCTCATATATATCAAGGTGCGCCTCAATGGATGGCCACAAGTACATCGATATGTATTTAATATATATATATATATAAATGAATCATATCAAAAGACCAACTGGACTGCACTCCAAATAACAGTGGTGAGAATGATTTTTACCCTTTAAAACTTTCGAGGCCCACCATAACATTTATTTTCTACCCAATCTGATCATAAGGTCACAAAAACTTGAATTAAGAGGAAAAACAACTTTCCTAATGATCCAAAACCTATGTGACAACAAGGTTTCAATGGCAGACACTCAATCCCTACTACTTTTGCTGTGTGGTCCACTTGATACAGGATCTATCTCATTTTTGAACTCAAGCTTTAAAATAAGCTTTCAAGTGGTTGGATGGCTTGGATGCAACACATGCATCATGGTGGGTCCCACCATCCAGTGATATGGACGGTGTGGTATACATCATACATAGGTCCCACAAACCTTACTGAAGTCAACAGCAGTGGGACCTACCGTCTTTACAGAGAATGGGTGGATGGCATGTTTACAACACATACAATGTGGTGGGTTCCACCGTCCACCTGGACGGTGTGAATAAAACACATACATCCTTGTGGGTCCCACGTGGGGCCCGCCATAACGTTTGTTTTCCATCCAATCTGTTGATAAGGTTGCACGGACCTGGATGAATAGGAAAAATAAATTTCATATTGATCCAAAACTTCTTTAACCACCACAAATGGTTTCAATGGCAGCCGTTCAATCACACTATTTCCTACCGTGTGGTCCATCAGAGTCCCACCTACAACTGATTTTTGGAGGGGACCCACTGCCCTAAAGGGGCCACAAAATGCATGGTGTTGATGTCCACACACATCACAGTGGGGCGCACACAGGGACCCACGACCTTGCCCGCCCGTTAACCACAGGATGCTGCTGCCGTCCTTGTCAGCATCAGCAGTAGACGCTGCTATTTGCTTTGATTTTTTTAAGAAAACATGTATTCTTGAGGTTTTTCATAAGTGGGGCCCGCATCGAAAAAATTCGACCCACCCATTGTATTCTACAACTCATAACAGATCCAACAAGCCCAATATTCAGTATATTTTTGGGGTGTAGAAACATTAGAGTGGTTTTTAACGGTAAAACCACTGTTTTCTAAGGTATGGCCCGCCAGATAATAGGATTCACTTCTTTTTCGGCTCAAAGCCTAAAATGAGCTGGGGAATGGAATGGACAGCTTGGATTAGATTGATACATCAAGGTGGGGCCTACATGGACATCCCTCTCCAAGACTTGTAAATCAAGCTAAAATTATTTTTTTCCAGTTCACGTCCAGCGTCCCTGGACGCTGGACGGTTTGGGCATAACACATACATTTAAGGTGGGCCCCACTTATAGACATGGGCCACACTAAGAAAATGGTTGGGTGGCATAGGTAATACATACATCAAGATGGGGTTCATCCAGGTGGGCCACATGGCCACATCATCACACCATAAAAAAATGAAAAAGGGAGGGAGAGAGAGAAAGGCACATGTGTGATGCAGGGCTCTACCACTATGAGCCCTCCCTTGCATTCAATTCATACATCAAGTGGGTCCCAATACATGTGGGCCCACCAAATCAAAGATCAACGGTGGAGATTCCTTCTCCACCTAAAATGGATGATCTAGATGACCTCTTTTCATGCAAGGAAAATAAACATCATGATGGGATCCATGGAGAATGGCCCCATTATGGAATGATCATGAGAATCAAGGTGGGTCATCGGCCACATCTAGGGTCCAAAGTGAGATCCATACCATTAATCGGTAGGCCTCACTTAGGTCATCATCAAAACATGAAAATCTACCCTATAAAGTATCCATTGTTTGATCTTCTTGGTCCGATGGAAGGCCGAGCTCCTTATGCTTCACTTTGATGGAGGGTGTTGAGGTTTGAATGGCTTGGATGAAGGATTTGGGATGGGAAAGTGGGCCATATACATGCACTTTTCTCTCACATGGGAGAGCTTAGACGTCCCCTTTTTTTTGCTTAGCATGGAAAGTGTTGAGAAATGAGAGAGAGAGGGTTGTAAGGAGTGATGGATGTGAGGTGAGTGATGGGTGAGGTGACATGTATGGGTGTGTAAGAGAGAGGGTGAGAGAGAGTTGACTTGGTGGTTGCTTGACTTGTGGAGAAAGAAAGCATGGGTGTGTGTACTTGACATGAGGTGATTGATTGATTGATTGATGGGACATGTTGTAGAGATTCTCTTGGGATTGCAAACACACAGTGTTTTCTTTGAAATAAATGCCAACCCACATCTCCCTGCCAGGGTATCGGATCGGTATGCAAGATGCGGCGTTGGAACCGTGCCGATGGTGCGATCGTAATGGTACAAGTCTCGCATTAAGCTGACTCAAATCTATAGGATACGACTTAGGGTCGCGCACAAACATCGATTATAGGTCTTGGATTGTCGGACTTCAACGAAAGGAATTGCGGGAGTTGACGGAACAATATGGATTAGGATATGGGTCTTACAGCTCTCCCCACCTAATAAAAATTTTATCCTCGAAATTTATATTACCATCGCAACTAATCATAACTCATAAGGGAATAGCAAACCTAACATCATATATAATCAAAACACAATACATCATACAATCAAACATAAAAAAGATAGGGATAACGCTTTTGAATCTCTGCCTCGCGCTCTCAAGATGCCTCATTCACACTATGATGGCCCCACTGCACCTTTACCAAGGGAATGACCTTGGTTCGCAGGACCTGCTCCTTCCGATCGATGATACGAACTGGCTGCTCAATGTAAGAAGCATCCTCACAAACTTCCAATGGCTGCCAATCAATAACAGGCACAATGTCTGACCCACACTTCCTCACCATAGAGACATGGAAAACATTGTAGATGCCAGACAACTGAAATGGCAAGGCAAGCCGATAGGCCATGGCGCTAACGCGCCCGGTGATCTCGAAAGGTCCTATAAATCTTGGGGTAAGCTTGCCCTTCGCTCCAAAATGAACCACACCCTTCATGGGTGAGACCTTGAGATACACTTGGTCCCCAATGACAAACTCCAAGGGACGACGCCGACAGTCAGCAAAACTCTTCTACTGGCTCTGAGCTGTGCACATCCTCTGCCTGATGATATCGATAGCCTCTGATGTCTACAGCACAAGCTAGGGACCTAAGAGATGCCGCTCTCCAACCTCGGTCCAACAACTCAAACATCTGCACGGTCTGCCATATAATGCGTCAAAAGGAGCCACGCTAATGGTCGTCTGATAGTTGTTGTTGTTCACGAACTCAGCCAATCGCAAGTGCTCATCCCAACTACCCGAGAAATCAATCGCATAGGCCCGAAGTATATCCTCAAGGATTTGGTTGACCCTCTCGGTCTGGCCATCGGTCTGCAGATGATATGTGGTGCTGAGCTACAAATCAGTCCCCATCACTCTCTGGAAGCTCCTCCAAAACTAAGATGTGAACCTCGGGTCTCGGTCTGAAACGATCAAGACAGGAACACCTGCAGCCTCACGATCTCATCAACAAATAGCTTGGCGAGCCAGTCCGCATGTCAGCTCTCACAAATCGTAAAAAAATGTGCCGACTTCATCAGATAGTCCACAATAATCCAGATGTCGTCACTACGCTGAGTCCTCGACAAACTTATGACAAAATCAGTAGATATGTGCTCCCACTTCCACATCGGGATGCTCAACGGCTGCAATAGACCAGGGGGTCTCTGATGATTGGCCTTGACATGCTGTCATGTGTCACACTCGGACACAAAACTGGCTATCTGTCGCTTCATCCCCGTCCAAAAATACTGACGCCTCATATTGTGATACATCTTCGTCGAGCCAGGGTGGATAGGGAACCGTGATCGATGTGCCTCGGTCATAAGATCTCTGCGCAACTCAAGAATATCTGGGACACATAATCGGCCTCTGAAACGAAGTCCACTATCAGAACCAATCTGCCAATCTTTCTGACTCTCGGATGTTGCCTCTGCTTGGTAATCGTACAACGACTCATCTGTCTACTGAGCCTCGATCACCCTTGCGACAAGAGAGGGTTGAATCGACAGGCTCGATAGCTGAACGATAGATGACTGCAGACCAAACTCGAAGTCATACTCTACTATATCCTCGAGCATCCTCCACCCTTGAATCATCATGTGTGCCACCAGGCCTTGTGGTTGACGGCTGAGGGCATCCGCCACCACGTTCGCCTTACCTGGGTGGTACTGAAGATCAAAATCATAGTCCTTCAGGAGCTCCATCCAATGCCTCTGCTTCATGTTCAGCTCAGACGAATAGATACTTCAAGCTCTTATAGTCAGAGAAGAGCTCAAACCTCACCCTATAAAGATTGTGCCTCCACACCTTCAGTGCGAAGACAACTGCTACTAGCTCCAAATCATGTGTGGGGTAGTTCAACTCACGGACCTTGAGCTGGCAAGACGCATAAGCCACCGGCTTCCCATGTTGCATCAGGACAGCACCTAAGCCAACTCGTAAGGCATCGGTAAATACAACAAATCCATACTCCCAGAGGGAAGAGTGAGGACAGTAGTGGATGTGAGGCGGTCCTTCAGCTCCATAAATGCCGGTTCACAAGCGTCGCTCCACACAAACTCAGCACCCTTTCGGGTCAACCTGGTCAATGGGGCTGTAATGTGAGAGAATCCCTCAATAAAACGTCGATAGTAGCCCATCAAACCAAGAAAAGTGCGGATCTCGGATGTATTTGTGGGCTGGCCCCGCCGATGCATGACATTGATCTTCGAGGGGTCCACTGTGACACCCTGCCTCATCACCACATGACCGAGGAACTTCACCTCCTCCTGCCAGAACTCGCACTCTCTAACTTCGCCTAAAGCTGGTGTGCACGGAGGGTGTGCAAGAAAATCTCCAGATGCCGCTCATGCTCCTCACGGGTCCTCGAATATATCAGAATGTCGTCGATGAACACCACAACAAGCTGGTCGAGATACGGACGAAAGACCTCGTTCATTAACTACATGAATACTACAGGCACATTGGTCAGACTCAAAATGACCGTAGCGCGTCCTGAAGGCTGTCTTCGGGATATCCTCATCCAGGACCCGAACTTGATGATAACCGGACCGCAAGTCTATCTTCGAAAAGAACTGCGCCCCCTACAGCTGATCAAACAAATCATCGATCCTCGGGAGCGGGTACTTGTTCTTGATCGTGACCTTGTTGAGCTTGCGGTAATCTACATAAAGCATCAACGAGCCATCCTTCTTCTTCACGAAGAGTACCGGTGCTCCCCACAACGAACTACTCAGACGGATAAAGCCTAGCTCATGCAACTCGTCCAACTACTTCTGCAGTTCCCATAACTCCTACGGTGCCATACGACACGAGACCTTCGACATAGGTATGGAACCGGGCACGAGATCAATCTGGAACTCGGTGTGCCGATGAAGTGGTAACCCCAAAATCTCTCAGAACACATCGAGAAAATCACAAATGACTGGCAGCTGGTCAATACTCAAAGTAGCTGACTCCTCAACGGCACACGATAACAAGTAAGAAAGCTGCTCTCCTTTGGGCTCGGCAACAAACTGGAACTCTGGCACGCTGGGTATACAGAACGTGACTATCCTCGCGGAGCAATCTAATATGGCGTAGTACTCGGCGAGCCAATCCATACCCAAGATGACATCAAACTCGGACATCGACAATATGAACAAATCAGTAGGCAAAAAGCTACCCCCAATCAGAATGGGGCAAGATGCACAAAATCGGCCCAACACTGCAGTCTTCTCTAAGGGTGTCGATGCTGACAAAACCTCACTGGCAGACTCCATCGGCAAACCAGTCAATTAACAGAAATCATTGGCCACAAAAGAATGCAATGCACTAGAATCAAATAATACATGTAAAATGCATGCAGAAACAGGGAGAGTACCCTCAACGACCTCTCCTAATGGCTGAGGGTCCTGCGGGGGGCATAAAATATTCCCTGGGCCTGCTGGGGAGGTGCAGGTCCCCTCTGAGGTCTCTACTGATGCTGCTGCCACTGTGGCGGCCTGATCTGCTGCCTCTACTACTATGGGGGAGGCCCTGGAGGCTGGTGTTGTGGTCGCTGCTACTGTTGTGGTGGCTGTCGTGGAGGCTGATGCGGTGTCCTCGGCTGCTGTCGTGGATGGGGACACTCGTGCATACAATGTCTTGTCCTACCACACCCAAAGCAAGTACTTGTAAATGATCCCAGAGGTGGTGCTGGGGGTACTGTTAGTGCTCGGAATGTTGGGCAGGTCGTGCGTCACTACTGTGAATGATGCTGCTGCGGCTGGGAACTACCAGAGCGCACCTTCCTCTTCTAATCTCCCCTTTGGTCATGGGCTCTCTACAAACCGACCCAATCTGACTCGTAGATCTGGGCCCTCTCTACGATCTGCTTAAATGTCAAAAGCATGTGTCCGATCACACGACTCCTGAGGGCAGGACGTAAACCATTCTTAAAACGGTGGGCCTTTCGCCCCTCATCATCAACAAGGTATGTCACGAATCTCGACAGCGCAATGAAACGTTCCTCATACTGAGATACCGTCATGTCTCCCTGGACCAGAGTCTCAAACTCTAATGCGTGCTGCTGTCGTACATGCTTGGGAAAGAACTTCTGGTCAAACAGGTCTACAAAGTCCTCCTAGGTCCACACAAAATCGGCCACTACCAATTGGGCGACAGATGCCCACCAGTGTTGAGCCTCACCTTGGAGAAGGAATGCAACTAATGGAACTCGCTGCTGGGTCGTATATCTCATGGTGTCAAATATCTTCTCCACCTCAGAGCATCATATCTCTACTGTAGTAGGGTCTGGCTCACCCTGAAAATGCGGAGGATCGTGCTATCGGAAGTTCTTGAGAAGGGCGCTCGCACACTCCTGCTTGGCCTCAGTTGGTGTAACGGTGGGACGCCTGCTCTGCCCCTAAAGAATAACAGTCATCGCCTGTAGCATCTGCTAAAGCTGAGTGGCACTCATAGGTACGGTCGGATCCACACCGGTCTTAGGCAAAGGAGTGACATCCTCAGGCTGAAAATTAGAAATATTCGGTGGTGGAGTGGGAGTAGCAGGTGGTAGAGCAGGAGTCGCAGGTGGTGAGCGGGATTCGCTTGGGTTGCTCTTTTAAGCATCACGTCCTACAGGAAGGAGCAAGGGTCTATCAGCCTTGAGAATTCTCGAAGGCATAAACGTTAAGGGTCTATGTCAAAAAATCATTAATTTATTCAGACTCGGAACCTATTCATTCTAAGTTCATAGTAGATATGTGATGTGATCCTTAGGTATTCCCAAGTTATGCTCTGATACCAACTTCTGTCATACCCCAAACTCAAAAAACAGGCTCATAAAATTCCTGATCGCCGAATCCGGCACCGTCAACCTCCTTACTGATCCATTCTCGAATCCCGGCACTCGCATGCCAGATTCCAATCCTGGGATCCTACAAGGAGGATTTTCAGTATGATTTTTTATTTTATAATGGAGCATAACCACAAGCATAACTAAGTCAGAAAACAACATCACCACATATCCACTATATTAAAACTTTAAGTACAATGCGGAAAGGGAAATACGGGGTGATCAAAAACTCTAAAATAATCTAATGTGCACTCCTGCCTCAGCGATGCTGCGATCCAATGTCACCTGCACACAACGGTCTTGCATAAGCTTACAAAAGCTTAAAGGGTGGTGTAAGTGTGTGCACAAGGCAAGCGCCAAGTGTACAATATCAGAGTAGTGGAAAAATATGCAGTAAGTCTATGAATGCTATCAGTTGTACCAAAGCTATATGATTCAAGGCATGAATGCTATCGGCCATACCAAGGCTATGCGATGCGAGGCCTATGTAGCCAAATGTCATATGCGAGATGCAAAGCAAGCATGCCAGTCGTCATCAAGTACACATGTTAGTACAGTTCCTCTTTGAATATCATCAGGGTCTAATACACTTCACACTGACTGCCTCCTCCCTAGCTGCATAGCCAAGTAAGTGGAAGAGACCACACTATCCACCTGACCAGTAGTCTGCCAATACCTACCCGGCTTGTCTATAACAGACTTATTTGTGAGCTAGTCAAACTCAGCCTAGCTTATAACCCCCTCACTCGGGCGGATAAGGCCACACCCCCTTCCAACTGACCATGACATAGTGGAAGACGCAGCCTACTGGTATTCGGGCACTCGGGCACTCATGTATCCACTCAGTCTAGACGTTAGAGCATCTCCTGGTACCAAAAAGGTTCTGGGATTTTCACCCAAGGACATCCTAAGTGCCCACAATGCTAGAGCCAATATTTTTGGTATCTGATACAACCATCCACAATGTGCTTGTAGAGGCCACGACCCTGATGTTGCTAGGGCCTGCAATGATCACGACACACAATGCGAAATGCACGAGTCACATCGTCAGTCATGCAGCAATCCTGCGAGTACTGCACGATCATGTGGGGCACACCGTCTTATAAGGAGTCCCGTAAATATCTCAGCCTAATGGCTTATGCTATGATCAAACATTCCTCATATCAAGCATACATATGATGCATATGGGCATGAATCATGGAGTTGTACTAAGCATGTTATAAAATGATGAATTATCAACAAGTATAGGCCTATCAATGGGCCCTAAGGTGAGTTACAATGCGGACATTTAACCAACATTGTACTTACAATGTGGACGTCAAACCATCATTGCTCCCAAGGCATAGCGCACCATAAAGGTCAACACATAAACCATGGTGGAATCACATTCAATGGGCCTTATGTACATCCCATTGGGCCTTGACCCATAGGCCTCCAATACATCAAATGGGCCTCATAACTTGGGCCTCATATATATCAAGGTGGGCCTCAACAACGGGCCACAAATACATCAAGATGGGCCTAATCACATGGGCCTCATATATATACCAAGGTGGGCCTCAATGGATGGCCATAAGTACATCAATATGTATTTAATATATATATATATATATGAATCATATCAAAAGACCAACTGGACTGCACTCCAAATAACAGTGGTGAGAATGATTTCTACCATTTAAAACTTTCGAGGCCCGCCATAACATTTATTTTCTACCCAATCTGATCATATGGTCACATCGACCTGAATTAAGAGGAAAAATAATTTTCCTAATGATCCAAAACCTATGTGACAACAAGGTTTCAATGACAGACACTCTATCCCTATTGCTTTTGCTGTGTGGTCCACTTGATACAGGATCTGTCTCATTTTTGAACTCAAGCTTTAAAATAAGCTTTCAAGTGGCTGGATGGCTTGGATGCAACACATGCATCATGGTGGGTCCCACTGTCCAATGATATGGATGGTGTGGTATACATCATACGTAGGTCCCACAAACCTTGTTGAAGTCAACAACAGTGGGACCCATCGTCTCTACAGAGAATGGGTGGACGGCATGTATACGACACTTACAACATGGTGGGTTCCACCGTCCGCTTAGACGGTGTGAATAAAACACATACATCCTTGTGGGTCCCACGTGGGGCCCACCATAACGTTTGTTTTCCATCCAATCTGTTCATAAGGTCGCGCGGACCTGGATGAATAGGAAAAACAAATTTCATATTGACCCAAAACTTCTGTAACCACCACAAATGGTTTCAATGGCAGCCGTTCAATCACATTGTATCCTACCGTGTGGGCCATCGAAGTCCCACCTACAGCTGATTTTTAGAATGGACTCGCTACCCTAAAGGGGCCACGAAATGCACGGTTCTGATGTCCACACACATCATGGTGGGGCTCATAACAGGGACCCACGGCCTTGCCCACCCGTCAACCGCAGGATGTTGCTGCCGTTCCTGTCAGCATCAGCAACAGACGCTACTGTTTGCTTTGAATTTAAAAAAAAACATGTATTCTTAAAGTTTTTCATAGGTGGGGCCCACATCAGGAGAATCCGACCCACCCATTGTTTTCTACAGCTCATAACAGATCAAATAAGCCTAATATTCAGTATGTTTTTGGGGTGTAGAAACATCAGAGTGGTTTTTAATGGTAAAACCACTGTTTCCCAAGGTATGGCTCGCCAGATAATCAGATTCACTTCATTTTTTGGCTCAACGCCTAAAATGAGCTAGGAATGGAATGGACGGCTTGGATTAGATTGATACATTCAGGTGGGGCCTACATGGATAGCCCTCTCTAAGGCTTGTGAATCAAGCGAATATTTTTTTTCCAATTCACGTCTAGCGTCCCTGAACGCTAGACGATTTGGGCATAACACATACATTTAAGGTGGCCCCCACTTATAGACGTGGGTCACACAAAAAAAATGGTTGGTGGCATAAGTAATACATACATCAAGATGGGGTTCATCCAGGTAGGCCACATGGCCACATCATCACACCACAAAAAAATGAAAAAGGAAGGGAGAGAGAGAGAGAGAGAAAGGGACACGTGTGATGGAGGGCTCATCCACTATGAGCCCTCCCTTGCATTCAATTCATACATCAAGTGGGTCCCAATACATGTGGGCCCACCAAATCAAAGATCAGCGGTGGAGATTTCTTCTCCACCCAAAATGGACGGTCTAAATGACCTCTTTTCATGTAAGGAAAATAAACATCATGATGGGGTCCATGGAGAATGGCCCCATTATGGAATGATCATGAGAATCAAGGTGGGTCATCGGCCACATCTAGGGTCCAAAGTGAGATCCATACCATTAATCGGTAGGCCTCACTTGGGCCATCATCAAAACATTAAAATCTACCCTATAAAGCATCCACCGTTTGATCTTCTTAGTCCGATGGAAGGCTGAGTTCCTTGTGCTTCACTTTGATGGAGGGTGATGAGGTTTGAATGGTTAGGATGAAGGATTTGGGATGGGAAAGTGAGCCATACACATGCACTTTTCTCTCACATGGGAGAGCTTAGACGTCCCCTTTTTTTTGCTTAGCTTGGAACGTGTTAAGAAATGAGAGAGAGAGAGAGGGTTGTAAGGAGTGATGGATGTGAGGTGAGTGATGGGTGAGGTGAGTGATGTACTTGACATGTATGGGTGTGTAAAAGAGAGGGTGAGAGAGAGTTGACTCGGTAGTTGCTTGACTTGTGGAGAAAGAAAGCATGGGTGTGTGTACTTAACATGAGGTGATTGATTGATTGATTGATGGGACATGTTGTAGAGATTCTCTTGGGATTGCAAACGTGTGGTGTTTTCTTCAAAATAAACGTCAGCCCACATCTCCCTGTCATGTTATCAAATAGGTATGCAAGACACGACATTGGAACCGCAGCGACGGTACGATCACAATGGTACAAGTCTCGGATTAAGCCAACTCAAATCTACAGGATACGACTTAGGGTCGCGCGCAAACATCGATTATAGGTCACGGATTTCCAGACTTCAACAGAAGGGATTACAGGAGTCGACGAAATAGTATGAACTAGGATACGGGTCTTACACACTCCAAGCTCAGTGCTGCATGGCATCCTAGCTTCACCTTCACGCAACGATCGTGCATAAGCTTATAAAAAGCTTAGAGGGTGCTGTAAGTGTGTGTGCAAGGTATATGCCAAGAATGCAATATCAGACTAATGTAGTATCATGCTGGTAAGTCCATAAATGCTATCAGCTGTACCAAGGCTATGCAATGCAAGGCCTACATGGATGAATGACATATGTGAGATGTAACTCAAGCATACCAATCCTCATCTGAATCCACATATTGATACAACTCATCTCTGGAATATCACCGGGGTCTAGTACACTATACACTAGATCGCCGCCCCATCTGGATGCACAACCATGCAAGTGGAAGAGACCTCACTACCTGCCTGGCCAGTAGTTTGGCAATATCTACCGGGCATGTTGGTAGCGGACCCATTTACGAGCTGGTCAGACTCAGCCTAGCATTGCCCCTACCCTCGGGCGGATAAGGCCACACCCCTCCTAACCGACCATGACAAAGTGGGAGACGCGGCCTAATGGAATTTGGCACTCGTTTGCTCATACATCCACTCACTCTCAATGTTGGATCATCCTCATGGTACCATAAGGGTTTAGGGACTTTCACCCAGGGACATCTATGGCGCCCCAGTGCTTGAATTAAGAATTTTCAGTATCTAATTCTATCATCCACGATATGCCTGTGAAGGCTACAACCCTGATGTCGCTAGGGATACAACAATCATATCATATAATGCAAGACACATGAATCACACTTTCTAGTCATACATCAATCATGCACGTACTGCACGCTCATGTCGGGCAACTCCGTCACTCAGGGAGTCCCATAAACAATCTACCCAATGGCATATGCTATGATTAATCACTCCTCAACTAAGCATACATATGATGTGCATGGGAATGAATCATAAAGTTATACTAAGCATGCCATATGTTGATGATGTACTATCCTCATAACATGGTCGGGCCTAGATGGCCTACTCATATCAAGAATGGGCCTAAGAACAAGGAGTGAGCTTCCACGGCCGTTCCTTCACAAAGTAAACCGGGCTTCCTAAGGTGCCCAATAAACACAAGGTGGGCCTAAGGACTTGGACAATTCTATAAGGCATGGTAGTAGCACAATCAATAGTGGGGGCCCAACGGTTTGGGTTTGCCCACTAAGGCTAGATAGGTAATACTATGGGGGCCCGATAGATGAGAATAGGCCTAAAAAAGGGCCCTAGGGAGGTTCACAACATGGACATTTAACCACCATTGTCCCCTAGAAAGTGGCCCATCAAGAAATCTAACATATAACGGGGTTCAGGGCTCAAATACTACTTGGAAAGCAAATGGGCAGCATTCATAACATTACACACAACATGGTGGGCCTCAAGAAATGGCCCAAGGCCTACATAAATCAAAATGGGCTATATAAGGGGCAGCCCATGCTCCCAAAACATCATGACCAAAGAAAACATCCAATATATGCATTATGGTGGGCCTCATGGGCAGCCCATATACCCCAAAATAAATAGCTAAGGTATATCCAACATCCACCAATGTGAGCTTTATAAATTAGCCCAAGACTGGAAAAGTTGGATGGGCAACAAAGATTTAATCACATACATCATATTGGGCTTACAATCATCCCACAAGGCCCAGCACAATGGATGGGTAGCACTAGCATATTGGAAAACACTAAGGTTGGATGTCCAAAAATCTGGACAGCAAAGTCCTCATACAATCAGATTGTTAGTGGGCTATACAAGACATAAACGGGGCCCACAATCTCATAAAGGTACAGGCATAAAGGGTATACAAAACACCCCCAATCTGGTGGGCCTCATAGCTTCAAACAGTCAACTATGTACAACAAATTCTGGGCCCTTGTTGGACATTCAGCCCACCCAACTTCCTTTCCTTTTGGGGTTCAGCAAATACATTATCTGGGCAAAACAATTACTTCATGGTAGCCCATATATATCACAGTGGGCCCCACTAGATGGAAGTATGGATAAAACTCATAAAAACAGGGTGGGCCTGCTGCTGGACTACAACTCCAGCAACACCCCAACCAATCTGGGCGTCTATAGGACCTGTACGGCTGGCCTAATTTATGCACATGGTAGGTCCCAACCTGGACGTCCCCGCCAGGGGTGTGCCATGTCCAGGTGGGCCACACAAAATGGAGGATGGCTGGATACGACACATCATCCAGGTGGCCATAAGGGAGAGGGACGGTTAGCCCCCCTGTTGGACGCTGGCCCAGCTGGGGCATTCATCAGGTGGGCTACTAGCCCAACTGTGGTGTCCAGAGATGGACATCTTAGATGGTCTACAAGTGGTTAAGGTGGGTCCCATCTAGGTGGACCACAATGGAGCTAAGTTGGGGAACCATAAACATATACAACAATAAATAAAAATTTTGGAATCAAGATGTTGAAATAAAATGTTGCTGGAAAATGCCATTGTCCCTGATTTATTCACCCACTGGAGTGGGCCCAGGCCTGCCTAAATAGGGGAAATGGGTGGATAGTGTACACCCATGAATGTACAACAAGGTGGGGTCCACATGAGTGGCCCACCATCCCCAAAACCAAGATGGAGTTTGTGGTGTCCTGGCATGTAGGACTGTTGGATGGTTCAGAAATCTGGACCGTTCTGGCCCCTTGGGCCTGCTCTATGGGCGTTCCATCAGGGGTGGGGCATAGAGGGTCTATCATACATTAAGGTGGGGTCCACACATAAGTGAACCACCCACAAACAGAGAGATAAACAAGCTGAAACACATAGATCTACCCCATCCAGATGACTAACAAATGGGCCTGGAAGAATGGGTAGCAAGGAGTTGCTGCACATCCCAGTCCACAAGATGGCTGGACAGGGGAAAATACATTAGATGCGCCCAACGTCCAAAAAATGGACAGCAAGGATGTCCCACCTTGTTGGACTGTCTGGGCATCCTGGACGCATTAGGTGGGCCACGCCATCAAGGAAAAAGAAGAGGAAAGGAGAGAGAAAGAGAGAAGAAGAGAGGAAAACGTGCCATAGGAGGGGACTTCGCCACTATGAGCCCCTCCAAACAAATCCAACCTTACATTAAGATCAACACATGGGTCCCATGTATGCATGGGCCCTACATCTAAAAATATGAGGTGGGGATGCCATCCCTACCAAGAAATCAGGGTCTAGATGACCCATCAAGCCATGGATTTAAATAAAACATCATGATGGGGTCCATGGAGAATGGCCCCATCATGGCTCATGCATGCAACAGGGGTGGGCCATTGGCCACTCCCAAGGGGTCAAGTAGGATATCCACCATTGATTGGTGGGTCCTACATGCCCCTAAGTAAGAAAATCAAATATTTAAAGAAGAAAATACAAGAACTACTCCTAAGAATGACACCCACCTCAAATTTCTTCCTCCTTCCTCCACCTTTAGGTTCTAGAGCTCCAAGAGAAAGGTTTTAATGGCTGAGATAAGTTCTTAAGGGCTGGATTTGGGGGAACTAAAGCTTGAAGTGGCTAGCCATGGAGGTTTTCTTAGGACATCCAAGCTCTCTCTAATAAGGGGAGAATGAAAAGGAAAGAGGAGGGAGAGAGAGATAAGAGAGAGAGAGAGGGATAGGTAAGGTTAGGAATGATTGCTCTTGGGAAGATGTTGGCATGCTCTCATCATTGCAAGGCATGCTTGCTAGCATGCCTGGAGGCTACTAGAGTAGGGTGATGTCACCCCTTGGGTGACATTATCCTAATGATGAGATTTCTAGGAAAAAGTGTTATCTGGAATGGCTAGGTCCCGCATTGTGCGGTCCACGGCTGGAATAGAGAGGGCCACACCTCACAATCTAAGCGTCACATTGGTGTACGAGACGCGGCGTTGGAATCGCGGTGACGGCGCGGTCGCAATGGCATAGGTCTCGGGTTAAACTGACTCGGGTTCACAGGATGCAACTTAGGGTCACTCGCAAATGCTATTTACAAGTCACAAGTCACCAGAATTTCAATGGGAAGGACCGAGGGATCATAAGGAACAGAATGGTACTAGGACATAGGCCTTATAGCTCTCCCCTCCTAATAAAAATTTCATCCTCGAAATTTACCATCACGCAGAACAAAACGAGAAAGAAGAGGAAACATGACATTGCATATATATATATATATCAAAGGACAATATAAGGTACAATCAATTTATAAAAAGATGGGGATAACTCTCTCTAATCTCAGCCTCGCACTTCCAAGATGCCTCATCGACACTATGGCGACCCCACTGCACTTTCACCAAAGGAATGACCTTGGTTCGGAGGACCTGCACCTTCTGATCAAGGATGCGAACTGGCTGCTCAATGTAGGAAGCATCTTTATGGACCTCAAGTGGCTGCCAATCAATCACAGGAATGGTGTCTGACCCACACTTCCGTAGCATAGAAACATGGAAAATGCTGTGGATGTTAGACAACTCTGGTGGTAATGCGAGCCTATAGGCCACGGCGCCAACGCGCCCAGTGATCTCAAAAGGTCCAATAAATCTTGGGGCGAGCTTGCCCCTCACTCTAAATGGAACCACACCCTTCATCGGTGAGACCTTGAGATACATTCTGTCCCTAACTACGAATTCTAAGGGACGATGCCGATGATCAGCAAAACTCTTCTACCGTCTCTGAGCTGTGCACATCCTGTGCCTAATGATATCGATAACCTCTGATGTCTGGTGAACAAGTTTGGGGCCTAAGAAATGGTGTTATTTAACCTCACCCCAACAACTAGGGGATCGACATGATCTGACATATAAGGCCTCAAAGGGATCCATACCAATAGTCACCTGATAGCTGTTATTATATGCGAATTCAACCAAGAGCAAATGCTCATCCCAGCTACCCGAGAAGTCGATCACGCAAGCCCGAAGCATATCCTCAAGAATCTGGTTGATCCTCTCGGTCTACACTTCGGTCTACAGATGATATGCGATGCTAAACTATAAGGCAGACCCCATTGCCTTCTAAAAGCTCCTCCAAAACTGAGATGTGAACCTCGGGTCTCAGTTAGAAACGGTCAAAACTGGAACACCGTGCAGTCTCACAATCTCATCAACAAACAATCTGGCAAGCCGGTCCAAAGGCCAAGTCACATGAATTATGAGAAAATGTGTCAACTTCGTTAGACGATCCATGACAACCTAGATGGTGTCATGACCGCGCTGAGTCCTCGATAGCCCATAATGAAATTTGTGGATACGTGCTCCCACTTTCACGTAAGGACGCTCAATGGCTACAACAGACCTTGGGATCTCTAATGATCGGCCTTGACATGCTGGCAAGTGTCACACTCAGCCACAAAATTAGCGATTTGGTGCTTCATCCCCACCCGAAAATACTGTCCCCTCATATCGTGGTACATCTTCGTTGAGCCAGGGTGGATAGAAAACCTTGATTGATGTGCCTCAGTCATAAGAAACTTGCGCAACTCTAGGACATTCGGGACACATAATCGACCTCTGAAGTGGAGTCTACCATCAGAACCAATCTGCCAATCTGACCAACTCTCAAATGCCACCTCTATTCGATAACTCTGCAATGACTCGTCCATCTGCTGAACCTCGATCACCCTTGCGACAAGAGAGGGTTGAATTGACAGGCTTGATAACTGCACGATAGAAGATTATAAACCGATCTCGAAGTCATATGCTGCCACATCCTCGAGCATCTTTCACTCCTAAATCATCATATACCCCACCAGGCCTCATAGCTAATGGCTAAGGGCATCTGCCACCACGTTCGCCTTGCCTAGGT
Source organism: Magnolia sinica (assembly GCF_029962835.1). Taxonomy (NCBI): domain Eukaryota; kingdom Viridiplantae; phylum Streptophyta; class Magnoliopsida; order Magnoliales; family Magnoliaceae; genus Magnolia; species Magnolia sinica. The sequence continues at coordinate 50,790,363 of NC_080580.1, forward strand.
GGTACTGAAGATTGAAATTATAGTCCTTCAGGAGCTTCATCCAACGTCTCTGCCGCATATTCAGCTCGGACTGTGGGAAGAGGTACTTCAAGCTCTTGTGGTCGGAGAAGAGCTCGAACATGACCCCATAGAGATAATGCCTCTACACCTTCAGTGCGAAGACGACTGCTGCCAGATCTAAATCATGCGTGGGGTAGTTTAGCTCATGGACCTTGAGCTGGCAAGACGCGTAAGCTACTGGCTTCCTGTGCTGCATCAGGACAACACCCAAGCCCACATGCGTAGCATCGGTAAATACCACAAATCCTTCACTCCCAGAGGAAAGAGTGAGGACAGGAGCGGACGTGAGGCGGTCCTTCAACTCCATAAATGCTCACTCAAAGATGTCACTCCACAAAAACTCTGCGCCCTTCTAGGTCAACCTGGTCAACGGTGCTGCGATACGAGAGAATCCCTCAATAAAGTATTGATGATATCCTACCAAACTAACAAAACTGTAGATCTTGGACGTGTTCGTGGGCTAGCCCCACTGATGCACTACATCTTCTATCTTCGAGGGGTCCACTGCAACACCCTCCCTCATCACCACGTGACCATGGAGCTTCACCTCCTCCTGCCAAAACTCACACTTCTCCAGCTTCGCATAGAGCTGGTGGGCACAGAGGGTCTGCAACACAATCTCCAGATGCTGCTCATGGTCCTTGCGATTCCTCGAATAGATCAAAATGTCATCGATGAAGACCACAACAAACTGATCGAGATAAGGACGAAAGACCTCAGTCATCAGCTGCATGAAGACCACGGGCACATTGGTTTGTCCAAAGGACATGACCTGAAACTCAAAGTGACATATCGCGTCCTGAAAGCTGTCTTCGGGATGTCCTCCTCTCGGACTTAAATCTGATGGTAACTGGACCACAATTTCTTTCTTTAAAAAGAACTGTGCACCTGGCAGCTGATCAAATAAATCATCGATCCTCAAGAGCGGATACTTGTTATTGATCATGACCCAGTTGAGCTTACAGTAATCCACGCAGAGCCTCAACGAGCCATCCTTCTTCCTAACAAATAGTATCAATGCTCCCCACAACAAACTGCTTGGACGAATGAAGCATAGCTCACATAACTTGTCTAACTGCTGCTGTAGCTCTCGCAACTCCATCAGTGCCATACGATACGGGGCCTTAGACGTAAGTGCGGTACCAGGCACAAGATCAATATGAAACTCAATATGCCGGTGCGACGATAACCCCGTAACCTCCTTGAATACGTCGGGGAAATCCCAGATAATCAGAAAATGATCAGTGCTCACTACTACAGACTCCTCCATGGCACACAACATCAAAGAAGATAGCGGCTCTCCTCTGCGTTTAGCTACGAACTGGAACTATGGCAAGCCGGATATACAGAATGTGACAATCCTCTCAGAACAGTCTAGAACGGCGTGGTACTCAGCGAGCTTATCCATACCCAGGATAACATCAAACTTTGACATCGATAACACAAATAAGTCAGTAAGCAAGAAAGTCTCCCCTAACAATACGGTGCAAGACGAACAGAATCGGCCTAACTATACGGTCTTCCCCAAGGGCGTTGATGCTGACAATCCCTCACGAGTAGACTCTAACGGCAATCCAGTTGAACAGTAGAAACCCTTGGACATGAAAGAGTGTGAAGCACTAGAATTAATTAAAACTCAAGCAATGCAAGCAGAAATAGGAAGAATACCCTCGACGACTCCTCTGATGACTACGGATCCTGTTGAGCCACGTAGAATCTAGCCTGAGCTGGCTGGAGAGGTGTCTGACCCCTCTGAGGTCTCTTTTGCTACCACTGTAGTAGCCTATACTGCTGCCTCAATTGCTGTTGGGGCCTTGGTGGCTGAGGTGGCTGCGGTCACTGCTGCTGTGGTGGAGGCTGCTGTGGTGCTCTCAACTGATGTTGTTACTGCTAAGGGAGGAGACACTCCTGCCTACAGTGTCCTACCCCACTGCATCTATAACAAGTGCCCGTAAATGGCCTCTGAGGCTATGTTGTAGGTGCTGCTGGTGCTCTGGCAGTCAGGCGGGCTGTACACCTCTGCTGTGATCGGGTCTTCTGTTACTGGGAGCCACCGGAGGGGGCCCTCCTCTTCCAGTCTCTCCTCTGACCCCGATCCCTCTGCGAACCTTCCCACTTAGCCTCATAAACCTAGGCCCTCTGAACTACCTCCTTAAATGTCAGGAGCATATGGCCAACAACACGGCCCCTGAGACCATAGCATCAGCCATTCTCAAAACGGCGGGCCTTCCACCCCTCATCATTAACCAAATATGGTGCGAACCTAGATAGTGCGACAAAACGGGCCTCATACTGAGCTATAGTCATATCCCCCTACACCAGAGTCTCAAATTCGAGTGCACGCTGCTGTCGAATGTGGTCGGGGAAGAACATCCGATCAAACCAGTCTACGAAATCCTCCCAAGTCCAAATAAAATCATGTCCTGTAGCACGGATAACGGAGGCCCACCAATGCTCGACCTCACCCTTGAGCAAATACATTGCTAATGGGACCCGCTGCTGGGTTGTACATCTCATGGCCTCGAACATCTTCTCCACCTAGGAGTGTCATCTCTCTGCCACAGTCGGATCGGGCTCTCCTTGGAACCGTGGGGGATCGAGCCGAAGAAAATCTTATAACAGGGCACTCACGCGCTCTTGCTCTACCTGCTCCAGGGTCTCAGTGGGGGACCTACCCTGCCCATGGAGGGTAGTTATCATAGCCTGGAGCATCTGCTGCAACTGACGACACTAACTGACATAGTAGGGATAACACTAGTCTCAGACGGGGGCGCGAGGTCTGCAGGAGTCTCGGGCGCAGGAACAGTAGGCTTAGGTGGGGGAACGAGAACTATTGGTGGTGAAGCAGGAGTCGCTCGAGTCGCTCACCTAGGCAGCATCTCCTACAGAAAGGAACAAGGGCCTATTAAGAGTTGCTACTATCGAGAACTGAATTGGAAGGTTACGCACTTGGGACCTACTCGTCCTAAGTTCATAGCAGATATGTGATGTTGTTCTTAGTTATTCCCAAGTTATGCTCCGACACCAACTCTTATCATGCCCCAAACTCGAAAACCGATCTCACAAAATTCCCGATCACCGAATCCGGCACCCATATACCCAGATTCCGATCATGGGATCCTACAAGGAGGATTTTCAGCGTCAATTTGTTTCAGAAGATGAATAACCATAAGTATAACCCACAAATAACATCAAACATCACTACATATCCACTATAATAAAAAAAACTTTAAGTACAATGCACAAGTGAAATACAATGTCAATATCAAAAGTTTTGGAAGTCAGCTGCACGCTCCAAGCTCAGTGCTGTTGTGGCGTCCTAGCGTCACCTTCACGCAATGATCATGCATAAGCTTATAGAAAGCTTAGAGGGTGGTGTAAGTGTATGCGCAAGATATATGTAAAGAATGCAATATCAGAGTAATGTGAAATCATGCTGGTAAGTCCATGAATGCTATTGGCCATACCAAGGCTTGCAATGCAAGGCCTACATGGCCAAATGACATATGCGAGATAGAACTTAAGCATACCAATCCTCATCTAAATCCACATATCGATACAACTCATCTTTGAAATATCACCGGGGTCTAGTACACTATACACTAGATCACTGCCCCATCTAGAAAGACAACCATGCAAGTGGAAGAGACCTCACTACCCGTTTGGCCAGTAGTCTGCCAATATCTACCCGACATATCAGTAGCAAACCCATTTACATGTTGGTCAGACTCAGCTTAGCATTGCCCCCTACCCTCGGGTGGATAAGGCCACACCTCTCCCAACCGACCATGATACAGTGGGAGACGTAGCCTAATGGTATTCGGCACTCATGCGCTCATACATCCACTCGGTCTCGACGATGGAGCTTCCTGATGGTACCATAAGGGTTTAGGGACTTCCACCTATGGACATCTATGGTGCCCCAGTGCTTAAATTAAGAATTTTTGGTATCTAATTCTACATCCATGATATGCATATGGAGGCCACAACCTTGATATCGCTAGGGCATATGACAATCATATTATACAATGCAAGATGCATAAATCACACTATCCAGCCATGCATCAATCCTGCGCGTATCACGCGCTCATGTGCGGCAACTTCGTTACTCAGGGAGTCCTATAAACAATCTACCCAATGGCTTATGCTATGATCAATTACTCCTCAACCAAGCATACATATTATGCATATGGGCATGAATCATGAACTTCTACTAAGCATGTCATATGTTGATGATGTACTCTCCTCATAATAAGGTCGGGCCTAGATGGCCTACTCATATCAAGAATGGGCCTAAGAACAAGGAGTGGGCTTCTTCATCCGTTCCTTCACAAAGTAAACCAAGCTTCCTAAGTGCTCAATAAACACAAGGTGGGCCTAAGGACTTGGACAATTCAACAAGGCATGGTAGTATCACAATCAATAGTGGGGGCCCAACGGTTTGGGTTAGCCCACTAAGGCTATATAGGTAATACTATAGGGGCCCGATAGATGAGAATGGACCTAACAAAGGGCCCTTGAGAGGTTCACAACACGGACATTTAACCACCATTGTCCCCTAGAAAGTGGCCCATCAAGAAATCTAACTTATAACGGGGCCCATGGCCCAAATACTACTTGGTAAGTAAATGGGCAGCATTCATAACATTACACACAACATGGTGGGCCTCAAGAAATGGCCCAAGGCCTACATAAATCAAAATGGGCTATATAAGGGGCAGCCCATGGCCCAAAAACATCATGACCAAATAAAACATCCAATACATGCATTATAATGGGCCTCATGGCCAGCCTTTATGCCCTAAAATAAATAGCTAAGGTATATCCAACATCCACCAATATGGGCTTTATAAATCAGCCTAAGACTGGGAAAGTTGGATGGGCAGCAAAGATTTAATCACATACATCATATTGGGCTTACAATCAGCCCACAAGGCCCATCACAATGGGTGGGCAGCACAACATATGGGAAAACACTAAGGCTGGATGTCCAGCCCATCTGGGCCTACCTGAACGTCCGAAGATGGGCTGGACGTCCAAAAATCTGGACAGTAAGGTCCTCATACAATTAGATGGTTAGTGGGCCATACAAGGCATAAACGGGGCCCAAAATCTCATAAAGGTAAAAGCATAAAAGGTATACAAAACATCCCCAATCTGGTGGGCCTCATAGCTTCAAACAGTCAACTATGTACAACAAATTCTGGGCCCTTGATGGACATCCAGCACACCCAACTTCCTAGCCTGCTGTGGTCTAGTAAATGCATTATCTAGGCAAAATAATTACTTCATGGTGGCCCATATATATCATAGTGGGCTCCACCAGATGGAAGCATGGATAGAACTCATAAAAATAAGGTGGGCCCATTGCTGGACTACAAGTCCAGCAGCACCTCAACTATTGTTGAGGCTCAAATATTGCATATTAGACCTCAGTTATTGCCTGGATTTACGAGATGATACCGTTTAATGCCCTGCTTTACTCGTGTTTTTAATGCAAGGTGTATTTAAGAGCCTGGACTGGAAAAGGGTACTAAAAGTATGGATTTAATGCTCCAGAATCATCGAGGCAAGGGACGGACCCCAGGGGACCAAGACCGACAGATTTACATGCTAGAGATCCGAGAAAATTGAGAAAGTGAAGTTTAAGTGGCCTGAAAGTTGACCAGAATACAACATCACAGGGTTCTCACCATCCGTTTGGCTCAAAACTACATATATGGCCTAAGGACCATGAATTAATCGTACATGTCAAATTTGAGCCAACGTATCCCTGTGAAAGTGGCCCAACTAACAAATCAGCCACTAAATCCTTAATCTGGGGCCTACTTGATATCTGGATTTGCCTCAATTTTGGACTCAACACCTAAAATGATATGATAGAACAGATGGACGGAACTGATTTCTCAAAACATCAAGGTAGGCCCCACTTCATATGGATGGTGTACACAGCAGGTGTACACCTACCATGTACCGCAATAGCCAAAACCAGTCAACTTACGCTGACCCAATGATGGCTCCAATTCAAAAATAAAAATGAACAGGGACTTGCGGTCCTCTATTGTGGGCCACCATCACGATTCAAAGTTCAATCCAAACCATCCATTAAACCATCTTGGTCCACATTACGGTATTTCAAATGACAGCAGATATCAATTGTTAACCATCCAAACTCAAGACAGACGGCAGAGCAGAAAACCACGTGGGCCACACTGAATCCAATCCAAAAACCGTCCATTCTCGACTGGTTTTTCGAGGGTATTTCAATGGACGACGCTGATTCTTCAAAAACCAGGGCATGTGGGCCCCACAGTTAACCCAGAATCAGAGTTTTCACATCTGTTACGCATGTAAAAGAGTTTGGAAAGACCCAGACGCTGCCGACTCCAATGGGCTCTTATGTGATCTCAAGGATGATCGGATCAATGATCCATACCGTTCAACCTCTTGAGAAATGGGCTTTCAACTCCACCATGAAGTTAGATTATTTAGATGAGGTGATCTCTCCTCTCAATCTTGGTACAAATGCGGCTGCAGAATAGAGTGTGTGGTTTGGCATGGGTAAAGAAGTTTCTAAAAATGCCTTACTGCGTAAACAACACTTACGCACATAAACCGCCTCTTATGCGTAAAGACTGCAGCTATCCTTGCTGCCTATAAAACATGAGAGAGAAGAGAGAAGAGGGGCATCCAAGTTTTGGATGAGCAGCCGTGGAGGCCATGTACATGTGAAAAAGAGTTTTTTTTCCTGTTTTTATTTATTTCCTTTTCTTTTGAGATTTAGTTAATCATGTCTATGATAGGCTAAACCTTTTAGCTAGGGCTAAGAGGTGAAGCTTGTAGCGTGATGGGAGACTTTTTGCTTGATTTCTTTGTTTAGACTGAACTGATGTTGATTTTAGTTTAATTAAGGGGATGTTTTTAGTTTTTAATGGTTTGTTGTGACTAAAATTGCAATGGGTCTGCGATAGCTTTGAGCATGTTCCTTTCCTTTCTATGTTTATGACGTCAGGAAGCCCTATTGTTCACCATCGTCTCCTGGGTATGGTCGGATGACGGTACCCTTCCTAACTTTCATACATTGTTGATTACTTGGTAATTAGTTTAATTCTGTTGTTTACTTTGTCTCCTGGGCATGGTTTGGTGATGGAATCCATTCTAATTCATATACCTTTCATCTCTTGAAAACTATATCAAAGGAAGTTTAGTCTTGATTTCCATGGTTACACTCTTCAACTGGATGAAGATGGGACTCTAAGTCCAGTTGAGTTCTTGAAGCAGGCATAAGATCTCCTTGATCTCTATAAGTGGATCCTCTGAATCCCTAGTTTCCTACCTCTGAATTCCTTAAGTTTTAAATTAATATTTCATCATTATTCCTTCAATTTTATTCAATTTAGACTACATCTTAGTCTAGTTCTAGTTCCACTTAGTTTCAGATTACATACAGGTTTCAGTCCCTTGAGATTCGACATCAGTCTCACTGAGTTTATTACTACATCAAAACCCTATACTTGGGGAGTGAACAAGTTTTTGGCGCCATCGTCGGGGACTGACGACTACGTATTTCTAAAATTAATTGGTTTTAGAATTAGTTTAAGATTAGGATTTTACTAACTTTAGTTTTAGATTCTTCTTTCTATTTGGTTTTTAGAACTAACTTTCTTATTTTGTAGGGTTGTTGATAGATCTTCTAAATTGGTAACTTTGTCCTAATTTTTTTTTACTTTGTCTATTTTCTAGATTAGATTTTTTTCATCAAAATACTAACTTAAGTTGTGTTTTGCAGGATCTTAACTTAGGACTTCGAATTCAGTAACTTCTTTCCATCTTTCCTCTTTATTTCTAGAATTCCTTTCTATTCTTTTTTAGGTCTAAGTTTAGAATCTAAAATGAGGGCTGCGAGTGTTTCATGCCCAAGCAGGTTCGTGATAACACTCGAAGTCTCTTGACAGAATGAGGATTAGTTAAGGGGTTGACTGTTTATCGCAGGACTAAACACCGCTCGAGGTCCCCAGAGTTAAATTAAAGTAATGGCTGCAAATCAACCGGAAACACTAACCCCACATAGGGTGGAGGACATTCAGGATGAGAATGAGGTGCATCAAGCACCCCGGCCTCATACTTTACGAGATTATTTACAACCGGCAGGGGTGAGTATGCCCTCATGCATGATTTTTCCTAAAATTATAGGACATATGAACATCAAGCCAGGGGTTATCCAACTCCTTCCTAAATTCCATGGGCTTGAATCAAAAAGTCCATACTTACATATGAAAGAGTTTGATGAGATCATAGCCACTTTATACTTTCCTAATGTATCTGAGGATATAGTCAGGCTGAAACTCTCTCCCTTTTCCTTGAAGGAGAAGGCTAAGACGTGGTTACATTCACTGCGTCCTAAATCCATTGGCACATGGAATGATATGCAGAGGGAATTCATAAAGAATTTTTTTCCATATCATAAAACATTGCCTTTAGAAAAGCAATATGAACTTCGCCCAAAAGGAGGATGAAACATTCTTCCAATGTTGGGAAAGGTTCAAGGATCTTGTTAGTTCATGCCCACAACACGGCTTTGAAACATGGCACATTACAATTTTTTTCTATGATGGACTAACATCTTCCATGCGCCAATTGGTCGAGACAATTTGTAATAGAGAATTCATGAATAAAGATGTCGATGAGGTATGGGATTACCTCGATAGACTTGCTGACAAAACACAATCATGGGACCATTACCCAAATTCGAACACCACGTCTAGGCTGACTCAATCTAAGGAGAAAGGTGGATTCTATTTCCTAAAAGAAGAGGATGATCTCAATTATAAAGTGACTAATCTCATAAGAAAATTTGAGGCCATGGAAGGAAAGAAGGATAAGGTTAATGAAATTGTTTGCAGCATATGTGATTGCAATAGTCACACAACTGAAAATTGTCCCACAATACCTGCCTTTTGAGGAGTGTTGAATGAACAAGCTAATGCCATAAATAACTATCAAAGACCTTTCAATGGACCTACCTCTAATACGTATAATTCGGTTGGAAAAATCATCCAACTTTTAGTTAGAGGAATAGACAAATTGCTACCCCTCAAGGTTTCTTTAATCAAACTTCACAACAACAACAATAGAAACCTCAAGAGGATCCGATTTTAAAATATTTTGAAAAGAAAAATCATTTCAATCAGGGTATGCTACAATTCTTGCAAGACTATAATAAAACACCACAAGGACTTAAGGCTGAAAACATGATTGAGAATAAGGGGAGCCCCCTAGCTCAACCTCTTCCAAATCCAAAGCTACAATATGAAGTTGGCAACCCAAACTCTTCAAATCAGATGGAGCACACTAAATCTATCACCACTCTTAGGAGTGGGAAGATTATTGATAAAATCCTTCTGGTTAGGCCCGAAAAGCCTTAAGAATCAGAAGAGGACAACAATGATGGATCTAGTGATGCCCCACAAAAATTAGAACCACAACTTCTAAAGAAGCCATTTGCTCCATTTCCCCAACGATTAGATGCACCAAAACCTCTATCTAACTCTCGGGATATTTGTAATGCCCTGAAATTCGGGGGTCGAGCATAACTCAGCTCCCGAGTTCCAAAACATCACTTATGCAACATATTTAATGATGGATGTATGTTGTCTGTATTAGTGCATAAAACATAGAATAGATTAAGCCAAAACACAGATATGATTCAGGGATAAGTGAATAAAGCAAGCGGAAGACTTATAGAAAAATATGTGTGCAAGTGTAAATCCCTGAAGTACATATACAAACCAGGTCGTATGAAAGTGTTACTTAACAAAATTATGAGTATCAAGTTACATCATTTAAATTCCCAAAAATAATCCCAGCATCCCGCGCATCAGACCAAGGCTCGCTAGAACCCGTCTGAAAACTGCATATAGGAGAAAGCAGCCTCATCATCATCCATCTCCCGCTTTGCCTCAGAAGTCGCATCAACATCTGCAACATCAAAACCTAAGACAGAGTCTGGTGGGTGTTTAACACCGCCCCAGAAACGTGGGAGTGAGTGATCAACTCAGTCGAACAATAAGGCACTGGTTAACATGTTATCAGTTCAATCAAGCAGTAATGATAAAGCAGAACAATTAAATAAATCCTAAGTACTCTTGTTAATGCAAGGATGTATGCAATATGATGCGTGCCCTCACGCGTACACCCTCAGCGTCTTCATCTTACGTTACGCATGACACCACCTCAAAGTGCGCCACATCTACAAAGCACATGCAAATGCGGTGCATGGATATGATTACCAAGTTGTTATTAGTCCTTTTCATATAGCAGGATTGGGAAGCTAAGATACCTTCCTCATATCACCATCCAAACAGTGATCCATTTTAGGGTCGTCAATCCTAGGCATCTCATACGATCATATGGTTTCAGGTCATAGCAAAGGGCTCGTCACCAATCAATGCACGCCTTTCATACCATCGTTACTACACCAAGGCTCGTCACCTCAATGCGGTATCCAGGCATGCTCGAGGTCACTACAAAGGGCTCGTCACCAATCAATGTAGGCCGACAGCACGAATATAGTGTCCCATACCACCATAATCGGCTCACGAGTTTAGTTGCTCACTGATCACTACGGGGAGGCTCGTCACCCCAGCGTAGGCCGACAGCTCGACCACGGTGTCCCATACCACCATGTCCGGCTCATGAGTCTTAGCGGATCAAGTACCATGGTTAATAGGATTTCACTGGTAAGTTCGGTACCCTAGATTCAAACAGTAGCGTCCATACATGGTGAACATACATCGGACAATCGGGTTACTTGACGAACTCGACTAGCACGAGCGCACGTTGTGTTGAACGACATAGAGTGCGCAAACACTCCGCATGGCCAAATCACTGCCGCCAACTCTAATACGGCTCGGGTTCGTCTAATACGTCCTACGTGGCGAAAGCAACCTCAACCACGATCATGAAGCAGATTACCGATTTTCTGGACTAATGCATAGTCCCAAACACATTACACTACAACAGATATATGAATTGAATGTAGAACAGTAAAGGAAACAACAACTCAAATCATGGTACATAAGCACTTGAGGAATATCATCTTAACATAAATGTAAGCATAAGTAATGCTTGAATTTGAATAACATGGAATGTAACTTGCATAAAGGAAATCATGCACATCAACAGAGTTGTTGAGAATTACTTCTCAACGCCCGCAATTAGTGTAATAAGTTACACTTTAGATCATTCAGGCATTTCTACAAACACTTAGCATACATGGAACAACATACATGACGTATATTGTACTACACACCTTTGGACAATTCCTTTTACCAAGGAGTTGTCTCACATACATCTAGCATGCATATATGACAAATAATCATGGCAAACACAAGTGCATATTTTATACGTATACGGTACTTTATACATACACATAGAATACACAAATCTCAATATAACGCTGCATATCAGGAAAGCAACGTAAACATAACATTTGGCATGTGAAATCTCATCCATAACAAGAATAAATCACTAACTGGCATTGAAAGCCTTGAAAACCATAACCTATACACTTAAAGTCTGCACCTTAAGCAAGGAAAGAAACACCGAACTAATTTAGACGAGTTGTCTTCGTCAACAGCGATAGAATAACCTAAGGCAAGAATAGAAATGAGATACAACAACACCAAGACTAATCTAAGCTCCAACACAGATTAGAGTTAGGTTAACTTACCCCAAGATGAACTCAGAACCGTCAGAATAACGATTCAAAGTGAAGGTTCAAAGATGAAGAAGAACAAGAAAGAATCCAAGATGATTCACCAACTTATCTCTCTCACTTTTTCTCTCTTTTCCACTCTCTTTCCAAGCTAGGGTTAGAGAAAATTCGTATGGAAAAGAGGGCTAGGGTTTAAGGACTATAAATAGGCCTCAAATTGATGAAAATAACCCCAGGGCCAAGGTATACTTAAAGTATAACCAAAACCTGCCTCTTACGATCCAACGACGCACTTCTGGTGGGCCTATAACCACTAAAGGTCGAACTTAAGCTTACTGACCATGGATCTAGGTCAAGCTGAGTTTTCATACCGACCGGCTCTTCAGATCAGTTGTGGCGGACCACACTTAATTCAACGGTCACGGAATCTCGATCAGGTCCACAAGCACAAGGATATGCCTGGGCCACCTTCCCTGATCAGAGGATGAAATTGGGTCAGAATCCAACGGTCAGATAGCTTAAGATCATCGCGCAAGCGACACGACTCAGATTCATAAAAACTTATTAAATATCTAACTGTTCTCACACTCTTCACTCTGAACTCAAACAAATCAACCTAGAACATCAGATGGACTTGATTTTCGAGGTGATGGTCAAGCCCAACATAGTGACCGCAACAGCCTAAGATCATCGCTATCGGACTTTCGAGCGCGGTCCAGGTCCGATCCAGATCTTCCAAAAATTCCCCAGAACAACTGGATTTAGAGATGGATCTCAGATTTCAGAGTAACGTAGCGCTAACTAATCTACAAGTTTTGAGCCATGCAGATACAATTTAAAGTGACTGATGCGAATTTCACAAGCAATCGAGTATAGCGCTAATTACCCCAAAAACAACTACTTAAGGAAAGATTAGCACAAAAATTTTCAAGGTCGTTACAATATTCTAAAGGTATTGAAAGAAGTAAAAGTTAATATTCCTCTACTTGATGCCGTGAAACAAATACCTTCATATGCCAAATTTCTGAAAGACGTATGCACGACCAAAAGACGGCAGAGTATTCAAAAGAAAATCTTATTGGCTGAGAAAGTGAGTGTCATCTTAAAGCAAGACGTGCCGCAGAAATTCAAGGATCCTGATAGCCCAACAATATCATGTATGATCGGTAACTACCACATTAAGCATGCACTTCTTGACCTAGGAGCGAGTGTCAATCTGATTCCCTACTCGATATACAAACAGCTAGGGTTAGGTGAATTGAAAAGCACCTTAACCACATTACAACTCATTGATCATTCTGTTCATATACCAAGAGGGATAATTAAGGATGTATTAGTTCAAGTTGAAAGCTTCTATTACCCTGTAGATTTCATCATCCTTGATACTAAAATCGTCAATAATGGAAGCGCTCAGATTCCCGTCATTCTTGGTCGCCCATTCCTGGCCACTTTAAACACAATTATCAATTGCAGGAATGGAGTCATGAGCATGTCTTTTGGGAATATGACATTGGAGTCAAACATCTTTTTCAATAACAGCAGAAATTCCGAGGATGATGATGTACAACATTAACATGATTGATTCTTTCATGGAAGATAGAACGCCTCTGACCTTATCCTCTGACCCTCTAGAGATGTACCTGGCTCACTCCCATGACTTGGATGATGACATGACTAGGGAGACGTGTACCTTTCTTGATACTACGTCGGTACTTGAAGTTAACCAGTGGAGGCTACAATTTGAAGAATTACCTCAAACTGATGTTGTGCCTCTATCATCTAACCTCAAGCCACCGAAGCTTGACCTAAAACCTTTACCCTCTAATTTAGAATATGCCTATTTAGGTCAAGAAGAGACATACCCAGTGGTGATTTCATCTCACCTTGAGAATAAACAAGAGAGTATGCTCATTTCTACTCTTGAAGAAGATAAAAGAGTTATTGGACATATCATCACAGATCTCGATAGGATGAATGAACTCCTTTCAACTGAATGTTTGACTCTTTGGATGATTGCTTGGCACACTTTTCATATTTAAACGATCCCATGATACAAGAAATAGTGGATGCCTCGCAAGATAATACCTCGGTAGTTGTCACGGACAGAGAGAGCCCTTATTCTTAAGTACCTCCTCCCCCAAATCCTAAATGTTTACCATTAAAGGAGGAGGAGCTGAAAATTGAACTAAAGAGTGAAACTTCGGCGTGTGTTGAGACTACACCTACTACAAATTTTTCTGAATTTCATCTACTTGTAGTCTCTAATTCATCATGGTGTACTAACTTCGAAATTTTTTCTGTCACAGGTGAATCGTATATACTTTGGACACTTCAAACGATTAAAAGAAAACTTTATGCTGACGTCCCTTAATTTCTCTAGACATCACGCTCCAGGACATCCAAGCCTACTGCAAAATGGGCTTTTGGATGATCTTGTTGAAAAACTTTCTGAGAAATTTACCCCCGATACTGGCCAATAGAAGAACCTGGATGCATGATTGAGTAGATTTTCCATGCTTTCACAGTTAAGGATTAGAATTTACTACTTTCATAGGACTAGGGTAGTTTGCTTTATGCTGTTCTAGGTTAGTCCGTTTTATTGCATTAGGTTAGTTTGCTTCCTACATTGTTTTAAGATAGTTTGCTTTCGTGTCTTCACTCTCGTGCTGACCGGCTTTCATGTTGTGATCATTGTGGAAACGTCTTTCTCGATTCCTTCATCTAGGTACTATCTTTCCATCACTTCTCATTTACTTTCATTGTCCCAGGTGCATTGCATGCTCATATATCTTTTACATTGAGGACAATGTAGATTTTAGGTTGGGGGTGGGAGATTAGGTCACCTAATTAGTGTTTTCTTGGTCTTTGACAAAAAAAAATTTGTGAAAATTTTTAAATTTTTTCTGGAATTTCTTGTAAATTCAATGTGATTTTGACAACCATCTTTGATTTAGAATTACGAGATACGTAATATTAATAATTTATGTCTCTTAGATTCAACCATTTGTTAGACTTCATAGTTAAGTTTGAATTGTTAATCCAGAATTAGAAGTTGTAAATATTGATTGAGTCACAATTTCACATGTCACACCTCACATACACATTAAGGTTTTAGTTTAATATTGAAGGGTTAACTTGGTTATCACTAAGCATGTAAGGAACCAGCGTGGAAAATTTGCCCACCATGATCAATTAAAGAAAAAGAAATACCCAGCAAAAAAAAAAAAAAACAAATACTCTGGAAAGGGTTGGCCGAATAATCTTCACTATAGGTTTACTCCCTATATGTGTAGATTTAATTCCCCATGGATGATATGTGAAAAAGGTTGGGTGTACAGTCTTCACCATAGGTTTGCTCCCTATAGGCGAGGATTTGATTCTCCTCCTTGGCGTTACTTTTAATGAAAAAATTAAAAGCTAGAAGAATGGAAGGATGATTTATGAGGCAAGTTTTGGTTTAAGTTTTGATTATCATAAATTCTCTTGTTGGTTACCAATGATATCCTAAAAGAGAGAAGTGAATTTTAATGATGATAAGCCGAGATTACACTATACACCCATGGAACTCAATGTTTAGAATTGTTTTAATTGAACGATTAATATTTGAGCTTGATTATGAAGTTTACAGTGTGCTTGAGTCTAGGAGAAAGTGATGCCCAACATTCATGAATCTTAGAATTCTTGTATCTGGATTGTTTTCAAAAATCACTCGAGTTCATAGAAATTGTCCTGTAATTCTCAACTTATTTTTCACATACTTTGCTCGAGACTAGCAAGATGCTGGATGGGGGTTATGTTGAGGGTCAAATATTGCATATCAGACCCCAGTTATTGCCTGGATTTATGATCATGATACTGTTTAACGCCCTGCTTTACTCTTGTTTTTGATGCAAGGTGTATTTAGGAGCCTGGATTGGAAAAGGGTACTAAAAGTATGGATTTAACGCTCCAGAATCATCAAGGCAAGGGACAGACCCCAGGGGACCAAGACCGACAGATTTACACGCTAGAGATCCAAGAAAATCAAGAAAGTGAAGTTTAAGTGGCCTGAAAGTCGACCAAAATACAAGATCACAGGGTTCCCACCATCCGTTCGGCTCGAAACTACATATATGGCCTGAGGACCATGAATTAACTGTATCAAATTTAAGTCATCGGATCCCTATAGAAGTGGCCCAACTAACAAATCGGCCACTAAATCCTTAATCTGGGGCCTACTTGATATCTGGATTTGCCTCAATTTTGGACTCAACGCCTAAAATGATATGATAGAACAGATGGACGGAACTGATTTCTCAAAACATCAAGGTAGGCCCCACTTCATACGGATGGGGTACACAGCAGGTGTACACCTGCCATGTACCACAATAGCCAAAACCGGTCAGCGTGATGGCTCCAATTCAAAAGCAAAAAATGAATAGGGACTTGCGGTCCTTTGTTATGGGCCACCATCACGATTCGAAGGTCCAATCCAGACCGTCCATTAGACCATCTTGGTCCATATTACCATCGCCTAGGTGGCGGTATTTCAAATGATAGCAGATATCAGTTGTTAACCATCCAAACGCAAGATAGACGACAGAGCAGAAAACCACGTGGGCCACACTGAATCCAATCCAAAAACCGTCCATTCTCGACTAGTTTTTTGAGATATTTCAATGGACGGCACTGTTCTTCGAAAACTAGGGCATGTGGGCCCCACTGTTAACGTAAAATCAAAGTTTTCGCATCTGTTACGCATTTAACAAAGTCCGAAAAGACCCAAACGCTGCCGACTCCAATGGGCTCTTATGTGATCTCAAGGACGATCGGATCGATGATCCATACCATTCAACCTCTTGAGAAATGGGCTTTCAACTCCACCATGAAGTCAGATTACTTAGATGAGGTGATCTCTCCTCTCAATCTCGGTACAAACACGGCTGTAGAACAGAGTGTGCGGTTTGACATGTGTAAAGAAGTTTCTAAAAATGCCTTGTTGCATAAACAACACTTACGCACATAAACCGCCTCTTATGCATAAAGACTCCAGCTGTCCTTGCTGCCTATAAAGCATGAGAGAGAAGAGAGAAGAGGGGCATCCAAGTTTTGGACGAGCAGCCGTGGAGGCCGTGCACACGTGAAGAAGAGTTTTTTTTTCTTGTTTTTGTTTATTTCCTTTTCTTTTGAGATTTTGTTAATCATGTCGATGATAGGCTAAACCTTTTAGCTAGGGCTAAGAGGTGAAGCTTGTAGCGTAATGGGAGACTTTTTGCTTAATTTCTTTGTTTAGACTGAACTGATGTTGATTTTAGTTTAATTAAGGGAATGCTTTTAGTTTTTAATGGTCTGTTGTGACTAAAATTACAATGGGTCTGTGATAGCTTTAAGCATGTTCCTTTCCTTTCTATGTTTATGATGTCAGGAAGCCCTGTTGTTCACCATCGTCTCCTGGGCATGGTCGGATGACGGTACCCTTCCTAACCTTTATACATTGTTGATTGGTTGGAAATTAGTTTAATTCTATTGTTTACTTTGTCTCCTAGGCATGGTATGTTGATGGAATCCATTCTAATTCATATACCTTTCATCTCTTGAAAACTATATCAAAGGAAGTTCAGTATTGATTTCCATGGTTACACACTTCAACTGGATGAAGATAGGACTTTAAGTCAGTTGAGTTCTTGAAGCAGGCATAAGATCTCCCTGATCTCTATAAGTGGATCCTCTGAATCCCTAGTTTCCTACCTCTGAATTCCTTAAGTTTTAAATTAATATTTCACAATTATTCCTTCAATTCTATTCAATTTAGACTACATCTTAGTCTAATTCTAGTTCTACTTAGTTTCAGATTACGTACAGGTTTCAATCCCTTAGGATTCGACATCGGTCTCACTGAGTTTATTACTACATCACAACCTTATACTTGGGAAGTGAATAACTGTTAGACCCGTATCCTAGTCCGTACCGTTCCGTAGACTTCCGCGATCCTCCCTATTGAATTCTGACAAGCCATGACCTGTAATCAGTGTTTATGCACAACCCTAAGTTATAGCCTGTATATTTGAGTAGACTCAACCCAAGACTTGTACCAGTGCAACCGCGCCATCGCTGCGGTTCCGACACCGCGTCTTGTACGCCAATACGATACCCAAGCCAGGAGATGTGGGCCCACGTATATCTCGAAGAAACACTGCGCATTTGCAATCCCGAGAGAATCTATCAAATCAATCAATCAATCAAGTCAAGCACACAACCCATCACTCTATCCCATCTCCAAGTACACAACCCATCCCCAAAGTCAATACTTTCTTACACACACCATACCCCTCATGTCAAGTACACCTATCACTCACCCATCACCCATCCCTCTCTCCTTACATCTCTCTCTCTCTCTCTCTCTCTCTCTCTCTCTCTCTCTCTCTCATTCTCAAACCATTTCCATGTACCTAAGAGGAAGAAACGTCCATGGCTTCTAAGTAGAAAAAGTGAGTTTTGTGTGTGGCCCACTCCCTACCCCAAGATCTCCTATCCTAGCCATCCAACCTTCATCAACTTCCATCAAAAGGAAAGCTTAAGAGCTAAGGAGTCCATGGAGCCAAGAAGAAGTGGAATGAGTGGGTGATCTACTGTTGATTTTCTTTGAGGGCCCATTTGTGATGGGACTCATTTTGTGATGTATGTGTTGTAATCAAGAGGGGCCTATAGTGGCGGGGTCCCTCTATCTCACTGTCTCTCTCTCTATCTCTCTTTCTCTCTCTCTCTTGTGATGAATTGTGGCCTGCTTGATCTAAACCATCCATCCATTGGGCCCATTCCCACTGCCATGGGTGAAGTAAAACACAAATATCAGCTTATCCAAAGCTAAGGTGGGCCACACGTGTGGACCCACCATGATATATGCGTTAGATCCACACCGTCCAGGGGCTAGGATGGTGGGGCTACCTTCTGCACATGTGGTGTCCACATCGTCCAGCTGGGACGGTGGGACCCACCATTCAACTGGACATGGCCCCACACCAGCTATGTAGCTGATGTATTTACGTCAGCAAGTGGTGTGAGATGCCACTGAGATGTATGGGTCTCATCCACACCGTCCAGCAATCTGGACGGGTGGGACCCCACCCATGATGTATGTGTTACATCCAAACCGTCCATTCATTTGGCGAGTCGTCCTAAGGCTTAAGACTGAAATGAAGCAAATCCAAATCTCTGTTGGGCCACATGTGTGGGACCTGAAATTGCGGTATTGACCGCTTTAGTTGAAGTGAAAATATGCCAAGATGTCCTAAAGGGGCGTGAATAGACTTTTTAAGTTTTTTATGATAATTTTAAAACCTATTAACCCTATCTTGAATAAATTTGTAGGTATCAGGATTTCTTTAATATAACTCTGATGGCTTCCAAGCCAACTAGAGGAACCAGTCACAAAACTATTTAAAGAACAAATAAGATGCTCAACATAGTTTATGATGGATGTGACTGTGTGTGAGGTGTGACTCACTTAGTTCCAGATAATCATGTGCACATGTGATAAAAATGAGAGAAATCACACAAACAGTAGAAGTAAATGGCAATCTCAAACACAATCATTTTTATAGTGGCTCGACTACGTGTCTACTCCACTTTCGGTGGACGCACTCAACCCTTGAGTGTACCAGATCTCACTAATGGAGGTTTCAAATCAGGTTCACCTCAAACTAGTACAACCTACTCTAGGCTGACTCTAACGTGTCTACACGACACAAGTTTATGCCTCACACAGGAGCAAGGGTCAACACAAAACACCCAAGTTTTAGGCGACACAAGCCAAGGATCCACACAAGGAACCTACCAGTTTATGCTCCTATGAGCAAGGGTCAACACACAGCACCCGGGTTTTAGACCACACAAGTCAAGGACCTACACAAGGACCTAAGTTTATGCTCTCCACAGAGCAAGGGTCAACACACAACACCCCTACGTACGCTCCCATCGGAGGCCTCCTACGAGGACTTGAAAGGAGTGAGAAGTACCTTTGACCCAATCGTACAAAAGGAATGATCACAAGGTTCTCTGGACTCTAATGACTTACTGTAACACCCCGAACTTTTCAATACCCGAGTATTGAAAGTCCTCGAGTGTTACCATAAATTTAACCTATTATATATACGTGTACGATACCAATATAGTCAACCTAACCCTACATTCATCCTCCAACATGAATCTGACTGATTACGAATGATATTCATCCATAAATCAAGTTGTCCGACCATTACTCATTTAGTTCGATATATGTACCTTCCTTTAAATAAATCAATGAATAAGTCCTTATTTATAATGATTTATATATAAGTCCTTTTGTAAGAATTATTTAGAAAATGACATATAATCATCTAGAACCATTAGATTTCACAAAACTCTTAGATCAACAATAATTATGAAAATGCCATTAACCTATACCCTGAATTCCAACTCACAAGGTTCTCATAATCCGTTTCGTGTGAAACTTTATACCAGGCCTAGTTATCATAAATTAACCGTACACATCAAATTTCAGCCCTTAGATCACATTAATTTAGCTACTTGATCCCTACATCCGTCCGTACATTTATTAGACCAAGATTCTGATCTGTTTATCTTGTTCACACCATATGAATATGCTTAACCTACCATTAGAATTACAATCTGAGAAACCTACACATGTGAATAAGAAACTCTAGTCCGACGATACACATGCTTTACCCCTAATCCTCCTGAAACCCGCTTTACATATTATCCGTTTATGAAACTGACCATATACCCACCTATATACATAGTAAGAGTGCTAACCATCAAGTTCCCATATTTTTAGCTAGTCATCTGACCCCCAGTCAAATTCGGATCTGCCCAACGGGCCACAAGAACCTCATGGTAAACCAATCATCATGAAGATCTTAGGTTCTAAGTCCAAACTGCCCAGTAACTTGTTGATTAGAGGTGTACAAATATTATTTTGGAATTTTGAAGTATATTAGCCATTAAAAGAACATCTTATTCATCCTCGAGTGATCGGGACCTAAGCTGGATCACAGGAAAGAGCACAAAAAATGATGTATGTTCGTCAAATTTCAAGACATTCGGATGGCACATTTCGACATAATGGGCGTTGGATGCTGGTTAAGAAATGGATGGCGAGTTCGTAAATAGTGAATGCCACTACATGCCACACTGATGCTTGATCAGATAGTATGGCCCACCCGATCAACAGATCTGCCCCATTTTTGAACCTTAATCCTAGCAGGGCATGTTAAACACAATGAACAAATCGGATCGTACAACTACAAGTAGTAAAGTAGACTTCACACAAAATAACTCAATTCATTCAAACTTTCATAGCAAGCTACGTGCATGGGGTTTAACGGTGAGTGTTGGTTGCTATTGGACACACCGTATGACTTACTCGACTATCCAAATCGTCTTATATTTGACCCCATGTCCTAACATAGCAATATAAAAGTGGTGAATGGCATGGATTCTCTGAAAGATCATCACAGGTGGACCCCACCTATTTTGAACAACAACGTAAAGAAACGTTCAGAAACCGAAAGTGACCGTGGTTTCCACCACCATGTCCCTACAACATGTGGACCCAATCATCTGGTAAATTCCAGGGACTATTTTAGCCATTGACATTCAATTTCAAAACAATCTGACCATTAGATCGACGAGAATCCACCGTTAGAGCTAGGAATCGACCCGTATGGCCCACCTGGACCTCGGATCTGCCCCACCTTTAGTAAAAGACTCTGATTAGGCCCTTCAACGGGGTGGATCTATCACAAACATCATGGTGGACCCCACATAGTGGTGCACATGTGCACAATTGGTGTACACGCGAGGTGCACCAGACTGCCTGCACGGTCAGACGAGCTCTAACTCGTGTTTTTCCAAAAAAAAGAAGAGAAAAGTCTCCTTCTCTCCTCATTTGCAGCAGCCGACGGACAATGTTCCATTTCCCTTGATCAGTGGCCCACCTTCACAGTCCATCTGGACAATCCAGACCGTTCATCGTGTCCAGGGATTGGGTCCCACCAAAACCCACCTCACCTAGTACCTTAATATGTACGTGCGTGGGCACAATCCTTGCCGCAAGTGGACTGTACAAAACTAGATTTTCTAAACATGGAAACTGCCAGGTTGGCAATCCGCGTGAAGTGGAGTCTCTCGATCTCAACCATTCTTTTAGGACTACCCTAACCGTCCATTTCAAAACCACCTTGAAGTTTCTACCCACAGTAAAAAGAAAAACCACAGGCGGTTTGGTTTTGCCAACCATATCTGGAGACCGGTGCAAACCAGCTTAGCCCTGACCATGTATTTTTCATCCAACGGTCCAAGAAGGACTAGGGTTCTCTATATAGGAGAGGATCGAACGGCAGCAGGAGGATCCGCTTTCCGTTTCTTATGGCAGCCCGAAAATGGCCATTTTCTTCCTTCCCTTGAACCCACCATGAAAACATCTTTGGAGCTTCACTCCAGCCATCCTTTGAGCTCCTCTGAGCCTATACACGCCATCTGTAACCATCAGTTAGAAGAAATAAGTCCCCATTTCCAATCCACCATTAAAGCTCCATCTCCTTCCTCGGTGAGAAGCAGAAATCGTATGGCTTGTGTGGCCACTGAATCCGTCAGTTGGGCCATCCCTAAGTCAAGTCCAGCCACTTCTGGACTTCCCAGAAGCAAAAAAGAAGAAGGAAGAAGGAGCAGATAAAAGGAGGAAGAAGAAAGAAGAAGGAGGGAGAGTAGGGCTGTTGCATCGCACAGAGCTGATGAGTGCCGCCACCCATAATTCCGCTGCGCCAGTAGCCTTCAAATGGATGACCCAGACCCACATCTAGGCATCCAGAAGGCCCTTCACCAGGACAAAAGTTCATCCCGGTGAGTCACACTCGATCAGGCCTTAGCTGGGCCATTACCTGAGCTGAAAAAGACCTTCAGCTAGGCCTCGTTGTTGGACTGGAAAACTCCCTCCACATGACTCTTAGTCGGGCTATGGATGACCTCCAAACGTACCCTGGGGATGGCCCGAAACCACCTTCAACCGAAGCTGTAATGGCTTCCCAGCAGGGCCTTGATTCTCCACTAAGTAACACCACCGGTGGGCTTCATCTGAGACAAATCTCAGCGGGCCGCACCACATAAGGTTGTGGGCTGCACCTGGTCTCATTGCTGGTGGGCCAGACTATCAACCCACCACTCATTTATGAGGTGGGCCACCCCTGAATATCCGGTGGGCCGCACACTGAGTTCCAAATCTCAGTGGGCTGCACCACAAGATACAGTGGGCCACACATGGGCCCCACCATATATACTGTGGGCCACACTCAGGGCCGTGATCAACCTCAGGATGGGGTGGGCCTCAGCCATCATCTTGGGCCATTAGTGGGACTGCAGCTGGTCCTTGCATGGGCTTCAATCAAGGGCTGAAATCATCCCAAAGATAACCCACATTCTGGGGTGGAGAAATCTAGCAGGTTGGGCTGAAATCACCATCCTGTGGGCCTCACCATAAGGTGCAATGGGCCGGTCCCACTAGGGTTTAGATTAGACCCAACAACTGGGCTGCCCTATTATGGCAAAAGTCTGGTGGGCCTGGTCTCTCTAGTGCTGGCCCAAATATTAATCTGATACATGGGGCCCTTCAAACCTACACTAGACTCATTTTAAAGGATTACCATCATTATCATTATTAGGAATTCTAATATTAGAAATGTATGGCCTTTAGCAAATTATCTGTACTGATGTTAGATATTACATATAAAGATTATTATTATTAAATATTAATGTTTTACTCTATCATTATTAAATATTATCCTTAAGGGTATGTATTTTCATCAAAATGATTAATAGTGTCACGTTAGCTAATATTGGGTATATTAGTAATATTAATAGTTGTTTCGAAATCATTAGTATCAGTCCTTGTTATATTATCATTAATAAATGTTCTATTATCATTACCTAGGGGTTATTAGTCATTGGATAATGGTGGTACATTCAAAACTTATAGACCATCATTATTAATATGGATGGGTTGATACTCCTATTATGAATATTAATTGGCACATTGTCCGATGATAATAATAATATTATTATTAATAATAATCTAGGATTCAAATCCTAGAATCTAAAGCCTATAACTAAGCCCTAGTATGAAGCCCTAATAGAACCCTAAAAGTAATTCAAACCCCAGGTCGTTTGGTCTTGACCATAGGTACTTGGTAGAACATTGATCTCACATACAACTTCACAATTCATGGTAGGATTCAATTCTAAGGATACACGTGCTTCCTAGCAACATTAGTTAGCGATTCAAAACGTCAGGTGATGATTCTTCCCCTTGAGCTTTCCATCTTCTCATTAGCTTAAGTTATAGTTTTTATTTAAATTTATATTTGATATCTCTCTCTTATAATCACATGTGTTAGCTGGTGAAAATTAAATTGCTATATTGCCTGCTTAATGTTCATCTTGTATATTTGTTCATGAATTATTTGTGGATTGCTTATGGAACTTAAACTGGTACATCAGTGGGTAACCCTCACTTATAAATGTACACCCATACTTGAGATGTAACTCGATTGACGATGATTGCTATGGACCTTCGATCTAGTGGTTATTAAGTGGTGGTCTAGATGGATCATTGATGTAGGCCTACCATTCAGGGTTGTTGTATCTAATGGTTTTTAAGGATGGTCTTTATCGTATGGTTTTGATATTCGCCCTATGTGGCATATTTTGATACTCGCTCTACGTGGTTTTCTTTTGATATTTTTTCTATATGGATTCGATGTTTATACTATGCAACCATGCGATGGTAAGCCCCATGTATTGTAATATGATTGACCACTAGTCTATGAGTTTCCATTAAACATCCTAATATGGTAGTCTCATGGGCCAGGGATGGTGGTAATGGGACACTATGCCTAAGTCGTGGGCCTATGCTGGGTCATGTGCTCCCCGTAGTGACCGTGAACGTATTTAAATTGGCTGATTGTAACTGGACTAATAACGGTTTGGCTAATCATGCATTTATAGCATATTGGCGATGACGGGTGGCTATTTTGGATGTTGTAGCACATGCCCTAGAGTTGTTGGGGTATCGTTTTGCTAGCTCCCAGACTACCAACTATCGACCCCTGTCCGACTAGATGATTTTCCCAGGTTGATGATTGCATGGGTGACGAGCCCAAGTCCGACTAGATGTGCATCCCCAGGTCGATGTGCATTCACGCATCCATGCATTTAAAAAGATTGCATCATGTGTTGTTTTGATTGCCTTGTTGTTTTATAACTATGCTACCTAATGTGGCGATGTGTAATCATGAGGGGAATTCACACTGAGCTGGCCACTCATCCATCAAATATACAATCATACAAGTAGTGCAGGTGGCCCCTTATATTGGTGAGGAGCAGGCTATAGATGACAAGGGTGCATGATTCTATTTGCTAAGGGTTGCTACAGGATTTCACAGTTCAATGTTGTTGCAGTTTACCTTATTTCACATGTAATATTATTTCATTTTGTATTCGTGAGAATGGGGACATTGGTTTGTATAAGTCATTATGGGCAACCACTTGTATATTCTAAATAAAAATTGAAACTTCCCTTTATGCTTACTTGTCCATTCTATGCTCATCAACTTACTTTGATGAAAGATAAAAGAAAAATATATACTCGACTTGACCATCCTTTAAGGTTAACACTCGGGTTTTTGGGAAACGGGTCGTGTATTCGGGTCCTGAAAACACGGGGCGTTACACTTACAGATAAGTAGATGAGCCCCATTAAGCACGATGAAGAAGATCACCTCCTTTGATGATGAAGAATCTTCAACTCCCTTGAACCGCAACTCAGATGATGTACCAATGTAAGGCTACGGGTTGGGTCAAGATTATGATGGAATCCTACTCTATTAAATGTATTCCTATAAAGGAGACAGAATGATTCCAATCATCTATGCATTCAAGGCATCCCAGCTTAATGATTGCCATTAAGGTGGTAGCTGTAGGATCCTTGAATGCGGAAGTTGATTCCCCAATCCACTCTATTGAATGTCAATGATGAGGGTGGATTGGAGGTTGAACTCCCATGAGAGAAAATGCTTAGGGTATATGATCTAGGTTTTAACACTCAAAAGCACTCTTTGTTTTCTCTACCAACAACCAAAGGCAAGCTCTCATTGAATAGGCAAAAAGCTCCAACGGATATAAAATAGTCATATTTTTTATCGAGTTCGATATCATCAAGCAGGGTTCGATATCATCGAGCATATACTCTCAATAGCATCGAATGACTGCTCGATGATACGAACTCAAACTGTCAAATGCTTTTGAAACTTTTTACCAACTGGTTGAGGAAATCGAACACTCATCGATGTCATCGGATTTCGAACTCCTACGTCATCGAAACAGGGTTCGATTCCTCAACATTTAAAAATGTGAGAGCACTTGCCTTTGAAACTTAATAGGTATAAGATATGATCGAGCATCACTCCATATCATTAGAATTTGAACATCGATGATATCGATGATAGTGTCGATTCATCGATAATTTCAATGAATTTTCTTATAAGCTTGCTGGACACTTTATGTCATATTTTGATGACATCAACCATGCCTCGATATGATTGATATTTAAATATTGATTTTATCAAGTGATCCTCGATACATGAGAATTTTAACCTGAAAACATGATGGATAGATTTTTGTCCCAATCTGATATCAAAATAGGTCTGAAGATATCATCAAGATATGAATTTCAAGGATATCAAAGATCTCTTTGATATATTGAGAATCACATGATTTACCTTAGCAATTTATTGGACACAACTGACCAGATGTTGATCTTATCGAGACAGCTCGATGGACTCGAGATTCAAAATTCGATGAGATCGAACAGTCCATCGATTCATCGATAATTCAGTCCAGAGTTCTTTATAGTTGCTGGACATTAAAAGTCCTCAAATCGATATTATCGAGTGATTTTTGAGGACATCAATAACAGGGTTCGATTTCATCGAACCACGTGTCGATAAATCGACAAAGGTAGAAAACTTAAGGATTTTCCAGATTTTGCAAATTAGTTTTCTCACCTAAAACCTTAGGATGTTCTATCCAATTTTAAAGGTTTTATATACCTGGTGTTTTAGGACATGGGATGTGAGGCTAAGGTTTACCTTTGGTGAGTTCGGGCACACATCTTATTGAGGCAGACGCTTGAACAATCTTCCTATAGGGCTCCTTTGACTTGTTGACTCAACGCTTACGCTAATTGATAAACCGGGGCACATTCAATCTCCCCCTTTGTCAATTACGTGATAAAACACCCTAAAACAATATCTAGACCAACACCTTAAATTGTGTGTACATGAACTTTACACAATTTTACAAAGCTATTGAGTTCACACACACACATAACTGTATCATTCAGTAGTAGCTGCTACCCCTGTCTTCGTGCAACTACTCCCCCTATCACCTGTACCACCATTAACAAACAGGTACACACAATTTTCCTTCGGGGTGGGATTTGTTCTCCCCCTTTTTGTCAATCATTGGCAAAGGGCAATATATTAATTGGCGTTGACTGAAGTTGAAGCATATGGGAGAACTAGGACCTAAATAGTATCTCAAAAGAAAATGCATAATCAAAAGAGATAGATTGTAGAGAAAACATTTATGCATAGGTTGTAACAGGTAATATTAAGATGGATATACATAACAAACCAATCAAGGAATATGCAGGAGGAAAGCCAATCACAATTCTTACCAGCATTTCATAGAACATGAGAGCATAATATGGCAGTAAATATATATATATATATATATGAAAGATCTTCTAATTCATTCAAGAGGCTGTTTTCTTCATGGGACTAGTCATCGACCACTACATTTATTGATTCTTGAATAGTGAGGGTCCTTAGATTGTACACTCTATAAGCACGACTATTCAAGGCATACCCCAAAAAAAATACCTTCATCACTTTTAGACTCAAATTTTCCTAGAAGTATTTTACACTAGGTTGTTTTCCATACCATAGTTCGTATGGAGTTTTGTTCAAACCTGCTCTAAGATATACTCTATTTATTATGTAGCAGGTGGTGTTGATAGCTTTAGCCCAGAAGCTTTTCACCATATCTTTTCCATTTAACATAACTGACCCCATTTCCTGCAGTACTCGACTTTTTCTTTCTACAATTCCATTCTGCTATGGAGTTTTTGGGGCTGAAAATTCATGATGGATTCCTTTCTCATCACAGTATCTTTCAAATCGCTCATTTTCAAATTCTCCACCATGATCACTCCTAATGCGATTTATGCAGTGTCCTTTTTCATTTTAAAGTCGCTTTGCTAGGATTACAAATTCATCTGGAAGCTTCTCAAGTTACCATTCCAATGACCTCAAAATAGTTTGAATTTAACCTCTGAAGAGAGAGTTATGAGGGTAACTATAGGACATGGAGATGAAGGAAAAATTTAGGACCGACGACCGCGATCCCATTTATGGATGCCTAAATGGTCTCGGAATACTTCGATTCCAGTTAGGAATGAAAGAGCACTAAAAGACCTTTTAGACGACTAAAAATTGACCCAATCCGACATCAAATGATGGAGTTATGAGCATCTCTGTTGGATCACACGATTTGGAAAGTTTACACTCTGTATTGTTAAAAGACAATCGAAGAGTACCAACATGCTTTTAGGATATCGAACGGTCTCCGAATTAGGCAATTCTGGTCTCATCTGGAAGCTTTTCAAGTTACCATTTCAATGAGCTCAAAATAGTCTGAATTTGACCTATGAAGAGTGAGTTATGAGGGTTACTAATGGACAAGGAGATGAAGGAAAATTCAAGACCGACGACTGCGATCTCCTGTATGGATGCCCAAATAGTCTCGGAATATGACGATTCCAGTCAGGAATGAAAGAGCACTAAAGGACCTTTGAGATGACAAGAAATTGACCTAATCCGACATCAAACGATGGATTTATGAGCATCTCCGTTGGATGGCGTGATTTGGAAAGATTTATACTCCATATTGAAACAAGACAATCGAAGAGTACCAACATGTTTTTAGGATATCGAACGGCCTTCGAATTAGGTAATTCTATTCTCATCTGGAAGCTTTTCAATCTACCATTTCAATGAGCTCAAAATAATCTGAATTCGACCTATGAAGAATGAGTTATGAGGGTTACTAATGGACAAGGAGATGAAGGAAAATTCAACACCGATGACTGCAATCCCACTTATGGATGCCCAAATGGTCTCGGAATATGATG
Source organism: Magnolia sinica (assembly GCF_029962835.1). Classification (NCBI taxonomy): domain Eukaryota; kingdom Viridiplantae; phylum Streptophyta; class Magnoliopsida; order Magnoliales; family Magnoliaceae; genus Magnolia; species Magnolia sinica. Next base: position 50,819,420 of record NC_080580.1, read on the forward strand.
ATTCCAGTTAGAAATGAAAGAGCACTAAAGTACCCTTTAGATGACTAAAAATCAACCCAATCCGACATGATGGAGTTATGAGCATCTCCATTGGATCACGTGATTTGGAAAGATTTACACCCCATTGGAAAAAAGACGATCGATGAGTACCAACATGCTTTTAAGATATCAGACGGTCTCCGAATTAGGCAATTCTGGTCTCATCTGGAAGCTTGTCAAGTTACCATTCCAATGGCCTCAAAATAACTTAAATTTGACCTTTGAAGAGAGAGTTATGAGGGTAACTATAGGACATGGAGATGAAGGAAAATTTTAGGACCGACGACTGCGACCCCACTTATGGATGCCTAAATGGTCTCGGAATACTTCGATTCCAGTCAGGAATGAAAGAGCACTAAAGGACCTTTCAGATGACTAAAAATTGACCCAATCTGACATCAAACGATGGAGTTATGAGCATCTCCGTTGGATCATGCGATTTGGAAAGATTTACACTCAATAATTAAAAAAAGATGATCGAAGAGTACCAACATGGTTTTAGCATATCGAACGGTCTCCGAATTAGGTAGTTTTGATCTCATCTGGCAGGTTTTCACATTGCCATTTCAATGAGCTCAAAATAGTCTGAATTTGACCTGTGAAGAGTGAGTTGTGAGGGTTACTAATGGAGAAGGAGATGAAGCAAAATTCAGGACCAACGACTGCGATCCCACTTATGGATGCCCAAATAGTCTCGTGATATGACGATTCCTGTCAAGAATTAAAGAGCACTAAAGGACCTTTTAGATGAAAAAAATCAGCCCAATCTGACATCAAACGATGGAGTTATGAGCATCTTCGTTGGATCGCGCGATTTGGAAAGATTTACACTCCATATTGAAAAACGACAATGGAAGACCACCAACATGCTTTTAGGATATCGAACGGTCTCCGAATTAGGAAATTCGGGTCTCATCTAGAAGCTTGTCAAGTTACCATTGACCTCAAAATAACTTGAATTCGACCTCTGAAGAGAGAGTTATGAGGGTAACTATAAGACATGGAGATGAAGGATAAAGTGAGGACCGACGACTACGATCCCACTTATGGATTCCCAAATGGTCTTGAAATATGACGATTCCAGTCAAGAATGAAAGAGCACTAATGGACCTTTCAGAGGACTAAAAATTAACCCAATTCGTCATCAAATGATGGAGTTATGAGTATCTCCATTGGATCGCGTGATTTGGAAAGATTTACATATTTTTAAAAGACAATTGAAGAGTACTAACATGCTTTTAGGATATCGAACGGTCTCTAAATTAGGCAATTCTGCTCTCATCTGGAAGCTTGTCAAGTTACCATTTTAATGAGCTCAAAATAGTATGAATTTGTCCTCTGAAGACAGAGTTATGAGGGTTACTAATGGACAAGGAGATGAAGGAAAATTCAGGACCGACGACAGCAATCCCACTTATGGATACCCAAATGGTCTCGAAATAAGACGATTCCAGTCAGGAATGAAAGAGCACTAAAGGACCTTTCTAATGACTAAAAATCGACCCAATCCAACATCAAATGTTGGAGTTATGAGCATCTCCATTGTATCGCACGATTTGGAAAGAGTTACACTCCATATTGAAAAAACACAATTGAAGAGTACCAACATGCTTTTAGGATATAGAACGGTTTTCGAATTAGGTAATTTTGTTCTCATCTGGAAGCTTTTCAAGCTACCATTTTAATGAGCTCAAAATAGTCCGAATTTGACATGTGAAGAGTGAGTTATGAGGGTTACTAATGGACAAGGAGATGAAGGAAAATTTAGGACCGACGATTGAGATCCCACTTATGGATGCCTAAATGGCCTCGGAATACGACAATTCCTGTCAAGAATGAAAGAGCTCTAAAGGACCTTTCAGATGACTAAAAATTGACCCAATCCAACATCAAACGATGGAGTTATGAGCATCTTCGTTCGATTGTGTGATTTGGAAAGATTTACACTACATATTGAAAAGAGACAATCGAAGTTTACCAGCATGCTTTTACGATATCGAACGGTCTCCAAATTAGGCAATTCTGCTCTCATCTGGATGCTTGTCAAGTTACCATTTCAATGAGCTCAAAATTGTCTGAATTCGACCTCTGAAGACAAAGTTAGGAGGGTAACTAATGGATAAGGAGATGAAAGAATATTCAGGACCGACGACTGCGATCCCACTTATGAATGCCCAAATGGTGTCGAAATACGACGATTCCAATCAAGAATGATAGAGCAGTAAAGGTCCTTTCAGATGACTAAAAATCCACCCAATCTGACATCAAATGATGGGGTTATGAGTATCTCTGTTGGATCATGCGATTTCGAAAGATTTACACTCCATATTGAAAAAAGACAATCGAAGAGTACCAACATGCTTTTAGGATATCGACCGGTCTCCGAATTAGGCAATTCTAGTCTCATCTCGAAGCCTGTCAAGTTAACATTCCAATGAGCTCAAAATAGTCTGAATTCGACCTCTGAAGAGTGAGTTATGAAGGTTACTAATAGATAATGAGATGAAGGAAAGTTCAGGATCGACGACTGGGATCCCACTTATGGATGCCCAAATGGTCTCGGAATACGACGATTCCAGTCATGAATGAAAGTCACTAAAGGACCTTTCAGATGACTAAAAATTGACCCAATTCGACATCAAATGATGGAGTTATGAGCATCTCCATTGGATCGCGTGATTTGGAAAGATTTACACTCCATATTGAAAAAAGACAATCGAAGAGTACCAACATGCTTTTAGGATATCTAATGGTCTCCGAATTAGGCAATTCTGGTCTCATCTGGAATCTTGTCAAGTTACCATTCCAATGAGCTCAAAATAGTCTGAATTCGACTTCTGAAGAGTGAGTTATGGGGGTTATTAATAGACAATGAGTTGAAGGAAAATTCAGGACCAATGACTGCGATCCCACTTATGGTGCCCAAATGGTCTCAGAATACGACGATTCCTATCAAGAATGAAAGAGCACTGAAGGACCTTTCAGATGACTAAAAATTGATCCAATCTGACATCAAATGATGGAGTTATGAGCATCTCCATTGGATCGTGCCATTTGGAAAGATTTACACTCCATATTGAAAAAAGACAATCGAAGAGTACCAACATGCTTTTAGGATATCGAACGGTCTCCGAATTAGGCAATTCTAATCTCATTTGGAAGCTTTTCAAGTTACCATTTCAATGAGCTCAAAATAGTTTGAATTCGACCTATGAAGAGTGAGTTATGAGGGTTACTAATGGACAAGGAGATGATGGAAGATTTAGCACTGACGATTGCGACCCCACTTATGGATGCCCAAATGGTCTCGGAATATGACAATTCCTGTAAAGAATGAACGCGCACTAAAGGACCTTTAGATGACTAAAATTCGACCTAATTTGACATCAAACGATGGAGTTATGAGCATCTCCGTTGGATTACGCGATTTGGAAAGATTTACACTCCATATTGGAAAAAGACAATCGAAAAGTACCAACATGCTTTTAGGATATCGAACGGTCTCCGAATTAGGCAATTCTGGTCTCATCTGGAAGCTTGTCAATTTACCATTCCAATGACCTCAAAATAGTTTGAATTTGACCTATGAAGAGAGAGTTATGAGGGTAACTATAGGACAGAGATGAAGAATAAAGTTAGGACCGACGACTGCGATCCTACTTAAGCATGCCCAAATGGTCTCGAAATACGACGATTCCAGACAGGAATGAGAGAGCAGTAAAGGACCTTTCAGATGACTAAAAATTGACCTAATCCGACATCAAACGATGGAGTTATGAGCTTCTCCATTAGATCGCGTGATTTGGAAAGATTTACACTCCATACCGAAAGAAGACGATCTAATAGTACCAACATGCTTTTAGGATATCGAACGGTCTCTGAAATACACAATTTTGGTCTCATCTAGAAGCTTGTCAAGTTACTATTCCAATGACCTCAAAATAGTTTGAATTCAACCTCAGAAGAGAGAGTAATGAGGGTAACTATAGGACATGGAGATGAAGGAAAAATTTAGGACCAACGTCTGTGATCCCTCTTATGGATGCCCAAATGGTCTCGGAATACTTTGATTCCAGTTAGGAATGAATGTACACAAAAGGACCTTTCAAATTACTAAAAATTGACCCAATCTGACATCAAACAATGGAGTTACGAGCATCTCCATTGGATCGCACGATTTGGAAAGATTTACACTCGATAATGAAAAAAGTCGATTGAAGAGTACAAACATGCTTTTTGGATATCGAACGATCTCCGAATTAGGCAATTTTTGTCTCATCTGGCAGCTTTTCAAGTTACCATTTCAATGAGCTCAAAATATTCTGAATTCAACCCGTGAAGAGTGAGTTATGTGGGTTACTAATGGACAAGGAGATGAAGGAAAATTCAGGACCGACGACTGCAATTCCACTTATGGATACCAAATGGATTCAGAATACGACGATTCCTGTCAAGAATTAAATAGTGCTAAAGGACCTTTCAGATGACTAAAAATCTACCCAATCCAACATCAAATGATGGAGTTATGAGCAACTCCGTTGGATCGCGCGATTTAGAAAGATTTACACTAGATATTGAAAAAAGACAATTGAAGAGTACCAGCATGCTTTTAGGATATCGAACAGTCTCCGAATTAGGCAATTCTACTCTTATATGGAAGCTTGTCAGGTTACCATTCTAATGAGGTTAAAATAGTCTGAATTCGACCTCTGAAGAGTGAGTTATGAGGGTTACTAATGGACAAGGAGATGAAGGAAAAATTTCGGACCGACGACTGTGATCCCACTTATGGATGCCCAAATGGTTTCGGAATACGATGATTCCAGTCAGGAATGAAAGAGCACTAAAGGACCTTTCAGATGACTAGAAATCAACCCAATATAACATCAAAGGATGGAGTTATGAGCATCTCCGTTGGATCGTGTGATTTAGAAAGATTTACACTCCATATTGAAAAAAGATGATCGAAGAGTTACAACAAGCTTTTAGGATATCGAACGGTCTCCGAATTAGGCAATTCTAGTCTCATCTGGAAGCTTTTCAAGTTACCATTTCAATGAGCTCAAAATAGTTTGATTTCGACCTATGAAGAGTAGGTTATGAGGCTTATTAATGGACAAGGGGATGAAGTAAAATTCAAGATCGACGACTGTGATCCCACTTATAGATGCCCAATTAGTCTCGGATTACGACGATTCCTGTCAGGAATGAAAGAGCACTAAAGGACCTTTCAGATGACTAAAAATTGACCCAATCTGACATCAAACAATGGAGTTATGTTCATCTCCGCTAGATTGCGCGATTTGGAAAGATTTACACTCCATATTGAGAAAAGACAATCGAAGAGTACCAACATGCTTTTAGGATATCGAACGGTCTTCGACATAGGAAATTCTAGTCTCATCTGGAAGCTTTTCAAGTTACCATTTCAATGAGCTCAAAATAGATTGAATTCGACCTATGAAGAGTGAGTTATGAGGGTTATTAATGGACAAGGGGATGAAGGAAAATTCAAGACCGATGACTACGATCCCACTTATGGATGCCCAATTGGTCTCAGATTACGAGATTCCTGTCAAGAATGAAAGAGCACTAAAGGACCTTTCAGATGACTAAAAATCGACCCAATCTGACATCAAAAAATGGAGTTATGAGCATCTCGGTTGGATCGCGCAATTTGGAAAGATTTACACCACTTATTGAAAAAAGACAATTGAAGAGTACCAACATGCTTTAAGGATATCGAACGGTCTCTGAATTAGGCAATTCTGCTCTCATCAGGAAGCTTGTCAAGTTAGCATTTCAATGAGCTCAAAATAGTCTGAATTCGACCTCTGAAGAGTGAGTTACGAGGGTTACTAATGGACAAGGAGATGAATGAAAAATTCCAAACCGATGACTGCGATCCCACTAATAGATTACCAAATGGTCTCAGAATACGACAATTCCTGTCAAGAATGAAAGAAGGACCTTTTAGATGACTAGAAATCAACCCAATCCGATATCAAACGATGGAGTTATGAGCATCTCCATTGGATCACAAGATTTGGCAAGATTTCCACTCCGTATTGAAAAAAGACGATCGAAGAGTACCAACATGCTTTTAGGATATCGAACGGTCTCCGAATTAGGCAATTCTATCTCATCTGGAAGCTTTTGAAGTTACCATTTCAATGAGTTCAAAATAGTCTGAATTCGACCTATGAAGAGTGAGTTATGAGGGTTATTAATGGAGTTATGAGCATCTCCGTTGGATCATGCGATTTGGAAAGATTTACACTCCATATTGAGAAAAGATAATTGAAGAGGACCAACATGCTTTTAGATTATTGAACGGTCTCCGAATTTGGCAATTCTACTCTCATCTGGAAGCTTGTCAAGTTACCAATTCAATGCGCTCAAAAATAGTCTAAATTTGACCTCTAAAGAGTGAGTTATGAGGGTTACTATTGGACAAGGAGATGAAGGAAAAATTACAGACCGACGACTACGATCCCACCTATGGATGCCCAAATTGTCTCGGAATACGATGATTCCAATCAGGAATGAAAGGGCACTAAAGGACCTTTCACATGACTAAAAATCAACCCAATCTAACATCAAACGATGGAGTTATGAGCATCTCCAATGGATCGCGTGATTTAGAAAGATTTACACTCCATATTGAAAAAAGACGATCGAAGAGTACTAATATGCTTTTAGGATATCGAACGGTCTCCGAATTAAGCAATTCTAGTCTCATCTGGCAGCTTTTCAAGTAACCATTTCAATGAGCTAGAAATAGTCTGAAGTCGACCTGTGAAGAGTGAGTTATGAGGGTTACTAATGGACAAGGAGATAAAGGAAAATTCAGGACCGATGATTGCGATCCCACTTATGGATGCCCAAATGGTCTTGAAATATGACGATTCTAGATAGGAATGAAAGAGCACTAAAAGACCTTTCAAATGACTAAAAATCGACCCAATCTGACATCAAACGATGGAGTTATGAGCATCTCCATTGTATCGCATGATTTGGAAAGATTTACACTCCATACTGAAAAAGGACAATCGAAGAGTGCTAACATGTTTTTAGGATATCGAACAAGCTCTAAATTAGGCAATTCCAGTCTCATCTAGCAGCTTTTCAAGTTACCATTTCGATGAGCTCAAAATAGTCTGAATTCAACCTGTGAAGAGTGAGTTATGAGGGTTATTAATGGACAAGGAGATGAAGGAAAATTCAGGACTGACGACTGTGAGCCCACTTATGGATGCCCAAATGTTTTCGGAATACGACGATTCCTGTCAAGAATGAAAAAGCTCTAAAGGACCTTTCAGATGACTAAAAATTGACCCAATCCGACATCAAACGATGGAGTTATGAGCATCTCCATTGGATAACGCGATTTAGAAAGATTTACCCTCCATATTGAAAAAAGACAATCGAAGAGTACCAACATGCTTTTAGGATATTGAACGTTCTCTGAATTATGTAATTCTAGTCTCATCTGGAAGCTTTTCAAGTTACCATTTCAATAAGCTCAAAATAGTCTGAATTCGACATGTGAAGAGTGAGTTATGAGGGTTACTAATGGACAAGGAGATGAAGGAAAATTTAGGACCGACGACTGTGATCCCACTTATGGATGCCCAAATGGTCTTGGAATATGACAATTCCTGTCAAGAACAAAAGAGCACTAAAGGACCTTTATAATGACTAAAAATCGACCCAATCCGATATCAAACGATGTAGTTATGAGAATCTCGATTGGATCGCGCGATTTGGAAAGATTTACACTCCATATTGAAAAAAGACAATCGAAGAGTACCAACATTGTTTCAAATAAGAAACAAATGTATTTGATTTGGGAGATTATCTTATTTGAACATAACAAAGAGAATAGACATGCAACCATCATCGTATTATTATTGCTGACTTCATTTACATCCCTTTAATATCACTTGATTCTAAGATAGATTGTTTGAAATAAACAACTTATTATTAACAAAGCTCATATATTAAATCTTGGTTTCGGCAGCATTTCGACAGCTGTTTAGGTCATCTCCTAGTACGTAGGAGAATGTTGATTTGAAAAACCAATATCTATTTTGAGCTTGTCCTTCGGGCAAAGGATAAAGCCTTCAGCAATTTCAGCAGCATTTCGGCCCTATTTGCCTTGGTCACATAAGCGACCTGGTTATGCGAAGGTTGAGCGGCTCGCACAACTGTTTCCAAGGTTGTGCGGCTTGCGCAACTGACCCATCCTTCTGCTCCTCACCTTCAGCTTTCTTTCAGAATTCAACTCTCCCTAAATGAGAGGGGAAGTGGGGTATTTATAGACCTCCCACACGTGTTAACCCTCGATCTTCACACCATGGTGCTGGGTTGCGCAGTTAACTCTCTACTCTCGGTTGCTCCATCCATGCAACAAGAAAGCTGGTTACGTGGTGCACATAATAGCACTTTCAGTTGCACGACCTGTGAAATGACAACAACTGCTTGCGCCACCCGCGCAACTACAACAACTTGTTGTATGACTCGTGCAACAACTTCTTATTACGCGATCCGCGCAATGGCCAAACAAAGGACTTGATCCTTTCTCTTTCCTTCACTCATTGTTTGATCTTTGATCTTCATTCTTTCTTGGTGATGATGATTTTTATGCTTCAACAGATGCCCCCTTGATTCGTTCTTTGTTCCCCTGAATCAAAGAATCAGGATCAATCTTCACAAACTTCTACACTTTCTGAACTTGTTGCGCGACCCGCGCAACATTCACCCGAGTACTGCACTCGGCCCTGGCTTTATAAATATTCAGACTTGGTTCATTTTATTCAATTCTCAATTCCTACAATGGAACTCTTACGATTTTTTTTTCTTCTCGCGCAACTGACACTTGTTGCACGACCCGCACAGCGACTCCTTCGTCGCGCAAGGCTTCAAACTGTTACACTGCCCGTGCAACACCTAATCCATTGCGCGACCCGTGCAATGATATCTTCATCGTGCAAGGCTTCAAATCGTTATGCTACCCGCGCAACACCCAGTCCGTTGCGCGATCCGCGCAACTGCCACTTCAGCAATTTTCTCGAACTTAACCAAATTTCTTCATTTTCAACATGGCTCAAACCAAAAGAACTTTCATTGCCATCGATCCTCCTTCTAATTAACCCTCCCACCGAGGTTGCCAAACACCAAAGATTATCAAATGGCAACCCCTCAAGTAGTAGAATCACCATCTTCTCCAGCTCAACCCCCGCGTAAGCGATTGAAGATGACTACTAGACGTCCTGCTTACATAAAAGAGCCAGTACTCCCTACATTCGACTTCACCCCACGTACTAAGTCATTATCATCTCCCATCTATAGGGCTATCGCCATGGGCGATCTGAAAATGCCTCCAAGGCACGGTCGCAGATACGATTGGGATGAATGGTTGAAGACAACAGCGCATTATCAGATGATCAGTCAAAGGTTGCCTGCTAGAGAAGATACCCCTCCTTCTAGACCCAAGAAGCATTATCGAAATAAAGCCCAGGAGTTTCAAGAGAAGATTAAAAAACACAACAGGAAGAAACTCCACAACTCTTGGGAGTCGATCCGTGCTGTTCAGCGTACCATTCAATTTGACAACCCCTACAAACAGGGTGTCATCACAATTCTGATCAGTATTCACTGCCATCACTCCATGCCGGTCTACGAACCTAGGGATCACCTAATCGCAGAAAGAGTGGCCTACACAGAGTCTTGATAATTTAAGGAACCAAGAGTATTAGAAGGCATACTGTAGCCGCCGAGACCAAGACAGCAAATGGGCGACATTCATTCCATGATTTTCCTTGTCCCCTCTTACGACGTTCATAGTCTATACCCTACTTGTTTTTATGAGACACTCAGGTAACGTTTTAGCCACCGTCACCTCATCTGGAGCCCGGAAGAATTCAGAACGAGAGGTCTTCTAACTCCCCGTAATTATTATTCTGAATGGGCTACCACAATTTTGGAAAAACATGCTAAGACATTGTTGAAGATTGACATCTTCCATGCAATTGAAGCGATGTCACATCACTTCTGCAAGGAACCTTCTATTTTAAAGGCATTCCTTAACTATTAGTGTTCCTCCACCAATTCTTTTCATCTTCCTGAAGGCGAAATGAGTGTCATGCTTTGGGATATTCACAGGATTACCAGTTTGCTAATAACTGGACAATTCTTTGATGAATTCATCCCCACTAACAAGGAATTTGCTTTCATCTCTTCTCCTGATCGTACCCCTTTTATTTTGGAGTCGACCATCGAACTTTTCAAAGAAATGTCGAAATTCCTGAACATCCACAAAATTCATCCTATGTAATGGTTGGCCCACTTCAGCAGAGCTTTCAAGTAATTTTCCTCTCCTCTCTCTTCTATTGTAGCTGGATATCTATGTAATCTTGACTTCATTTACTTATTTCTCTCTTCTCTTTTCTCTTTTTTTTAAAGATTCAACAGCAACCGTTCACGAGAGCTTGAACATCTTTGGAAAGGTATAAAAGGTCGTGCCGAGTATTCTATCTATGGGAAGCTTACAGCATTCATCGCGTATCGGCTAAGCATAGTGGTTTTCCCAAGTTCTAAATCAGCAGATGCCATTCGTCCTTCACTATTTATAGTAGTAGGCGCCATGGCTGAGGGTCTCAAATTTTCTCTTGCTCCTCCCGTTCTTTGCTCGATCTACAAAGGCTTTGGAGAGATTGCATGTCACATAAAAAGCCCTTCTGTCGGTTCTACTTCGACTTACATGCCATGGCATTATTTTCTTGGTTGGCTTGGTGTCTACTTTCCCTAGACCTTCGAAGTACCGGAAAAGGCTTACGTCCATCCATCCCAGGTCCCTCTCTACTTTTTTCAAAAGAGATCCATGGCGAAGAGATCTTATGACTAGGCGAAAGATGTCATTTCCTCTGATGCTAAGATAAACTACTTCCACTTCGGCCTGCCTCATTACGCTGTATATACGGAGAAAGTAGACACAGAACCACTCTGTTCAACAAAATGGGGATTTTTTATAATGATTAGATCATGCAGTCTCCCGCTGAGAGAAGGGACTAAGTTCTAGCGAGAACCATATTATCCTAGGCATTTTTCTCGTCAGTTCATCTTCGATCAGGCAATGCTAGAAGATTGTGGGCTAGTCACTTGGAGAATGCGAAGCTATGGTACTGGCCCATTTAATTGGGCCATAATTTGAAAGCAATTACTGGGCCGAGCTAATTCTTCCTTTATTATCCCAGGCTGCGATCGTACCCCGAGGGCATCATACAATCATATGAGATGGTGGGTACACCAATCTTATTAGTTAGAAAAAGTCTGCCAGTGACTAGGCCAGTATGGCTTCCACCTCCCAGGCTTAAGGGTCGCATCATTGAAGCAGGAGTTGGTTTCATTACAGAAACCAGTCATGCCCCCTCTGTTGGTCATCGCTGTGTCATGATCTCTGTAGAAGAACCCATTCGTAGGGTAAAACCTGATAATACTCTCGAAGGATGGACAACATATGGTGATACTCGCGAATTTGAACAAATTCCTCTCCATCGTCCACAAAGAGAGGAAGTTGCAGAAGAGGCTTTCCCTCAGCCAGAGAATATTGTCAATCCCCAAGATCAGCCTTCTTCTTCTACTCATCCTCAGCAACAGCTAGTTTCTTCTCCTATATCCAGGACTATGCTCCCTCAACAGCAACCAACTTCTTCTCCGATGACAAGGTCCCGAACACGTGCTCAAGCTTCTCCACAAGGAGAGACCACTACTACTGCTCTCTAGTTTTGGCTACTGTAGATACTCAACCGGAGAGTCACCAATCTCTCTCTTCTAAAGGAAAGCAAGTTGTCATCGAAGAATCAAGCACAGAAGATAATGTTGGTGAAAGTTCAACTTCTTCGTCTGGGCATACCACTTCTGATGAAAGTGAGATAGAAGTAGAGAATCAAGAGAACGATTACGAGGAGGAAGAAGTGAATATCAGTGGTGAAGATGATATAATCGCAGAAGATGTTCCCGCTAATGAGGGACATGTCCTTCCAACTCCTGAGGCCGTTTCTGTAAAAACTTCTCTTGTAGTAGGGGAAGAAAAAGAACCCCTAGACTATGGGGAAAATGGATATTCACCACATAAGAAAGTCTTGCTATCATTTTTTTTGCTTTTATTCTTTCTTTCTTTCTTGTCTTACCCATTTTATTTCAGGTGATCATGTTGCAAATACAGAGGCAGATAGTGCTTCTCCTCTGAATTTGCCCCCTGTTGCACTAGTAGCATCACCAAGATTCTTAATACCTCTGCGAGCGGCGGCACGTGAGATTGCTTTTCCAGTGGAGCCAACTGAGTTGCCCACTCTCACCACGGTTGCTTCAAGTACCGAACGTGCAATGGCTTTTCTGGTGGAGCCAGCTATTTTACCCGCTTCCACTGCTGTCGCTTCGAGCACTAAGGATAGGGCTCCATCTTTCGCTGAAATGGTAGAACCCAATCCTTCTCTTACTAGGGAGACGCAACTACTCACTGTTTCAGTACCACTGGAAGGTATATCTTTTCCAAGTTTTTACACTTTTCATATTGCCTACATATACAATTTTATTATAACTTTACATCTCTTATTATTTTTAATAGGGAATGTACTTCAAAGTGGCGCAGCGAGTTCTGGCTCTATTGGGACCTCGTCAAACGTGCTATCCTTTGAGAAGGTTTCTGCGTACAAATTAGCATTGATCAGAAACTCTATATTAGCTATTGTTAAAATATTCAAGGATCCTGATCAATGGTCTGATTTGACCATCACTTTAGATGTCTTGGATAGTGCTGCTTGGATGGCCAAAGTTGATGTTTCTTTTATGTGCAATGCTCTTTTGAGATTCCATAATTCGATAGCTACCTTGTCATCGGCTGAAACCGTGACTGTCCCTCCTGAAATTTTGGAATACAAGAAGCAGCTTGCATATTCTAAGGAGAAGGATGCTTTGTGATTCATAATTATGATAGATTGTAGATATAATAAAGCGTGATGATTATGAGAATATTGCATCAACATGCATCCAAAATCAATGATTGCATTGCCAAGAATATGTTTGTTTTGAACAAAGCATTGAAATTCATCTAAACATTGCAAGACAAAAAGAAACAAAGAAATTTACATGAAACTGCAATGTTTCGATAACTCTTTTGGCATGCCTAGTGTTGTAACATATTTTTGTAAATTCTCCTTCTCCTTCAAATAAACTTATGTTGCGGCTTGGGATTGTTCGGCCTCGAGGATAATCTTAGCTTAATCAGGAATGTCTGCTAGTTCTTACTCCACAGAAGCAACCATTTCTTCAATCTTCATCTGCTCAGTCTTCTCAAATTCAGCGATGCGAGTATTGGATTTGATTTCTTCTTTGATCTTGTGAATATTTGATTCTTCTTCTTACTTTTTCATTTCAAATAAAGCTATCTCTTTTCGCAAGAAAGCGATATGGTTCTTGAGAACCGCTCTGTTCTTATCAGAAGCTTTTAGTATGTCGTGAAGAGACTGATTTTCTGCATTATAATTGGATATTAAAGCATTGGCTTGGGAAATCTTCTCCTTAAGAGACATAAGCTCTCATTAGCGATCCAAAACTTTCAAAGGAATGACTGTGTTTCACACTGACACTAAAGCATTTATGGAATTGTAAAATTAAAGCAAGGAATTGTACAAAGGATGAATGTTAATGTGAGCTAGTCTTCCTTAATGTTCAAAGACAACTAAAGCACTGTCCAAGAAAGGCCACTAAGTAGGGTCCTCGAAAGCGTTCACAATGTCGGAGATGGCTTTTTTGAAAAATAGAAGCATCAGGGGTGACACCTTCTCTAAGGAAATCTTGTCAGAAACTGTAGCCACAAAATTGGAACCCTCAGAACCACTTGGGGTCGGTATGATTGTAGCTGAAAAGAAGAAACACAATCAGAAATATGGGAACTGGATATATAAATATTTAGTAATAGAAAAGAAGAAGAAAAAAGAGTATACCTTCTCTAGGGGCAATTGGAGAAGTGGCCCGAACAGAAAAAGTTTCGAGTTCAGAAGATACAGGTACGTCTGTAGCCACAACAGCAACATTAAGAGAAAGCTCATGAATACTTAAATCTAAGGTCCTCAGAGTTAGGACGTCAACTGGATTAGAAAAGAATTCTAAATTTCGAGCTACCAGTTAAATAGGGGAAGGACGCGTAATTGGAGACTTATCGACACAAGTAGAAACATCAGGGATTGCAGTAACCACTAGCGGAACCTGTTCAATGTCTTGGATCACCTCCACACTTTGAAGAGAAAATATATTTCTCGCTTCTACTTGAATGTTCGATGGTGGGATTTCTACTTCTCTCGATGTAGACACTTTCACTATCGTCGGAAGGGTGGTATGCACAATTGTGTCCATGGTCTCTATGATGTAAGGAGAATACGAAGCATCGAAAGAAATGAAAATATTCACCAAAGGAGAACAACCGGACCCTCCATAATCGAGTTGTTCTTCTTTGAAAGAAGCCTCCCTGATAGGAGAAGAAGTATCTGGATGATTTGGTGGGATTTCAAGAGGCGGAAGTTCAGCCCTGACTTCAGCTTCTTCATCGATGTTCGCCTTGACATTCGCTTCTTGGTTTTCATCCAATAAAGCATCCCCTTCATCAGTTAAACTTGTAAAAGAGGATTTTTCACTGACTAAAGTGTCTATCGAATAGTCTGATGAGTTGTCCTCTTCAGAGATGGCTTATTTTCCTTTATAAACAATCTTCATAGGGAGAAGATGAGCACCTCGAGCAGGAGAAGGAAGTTGCTGTGCTAGAACTTCTGGGGATAACAACTTGGCTCATGAACGAGTCATAGGGGAAGTGGTAGCAGTAATCTGACTGGCAGCAGGAGAAACTACAATTGTTATATGATCTGCGACAGGAGAAACTGCAGTTGTTGTATGATCTGCGACAGGAGAAACTGCAATTGTTGTATGATCTACGATGGGAGAAACCACAGTGATGGGTTGATCTTCTCTTTTGCGAGTAGGAGAAGATAGAATAGCACCGGGGGTTTCGAATTCATCTATAAGAGTGGGTTGGCTTTCTCTTCGCATTATAAGATTGAGGGGAGATCCAAAAGCAATCCACCCCTCCAAAGTGTTCGGCGACTTTATCTCTCTGATGGGTTGTTCTACAGAAAATTTTTTGGCAAAACTGCCCCGAAGTAGCTGCATGATCTTTTTCAATGAAATACCTTATCCCTTGTTCTGGTCTGTAGTTTCTCAACCTCGGAGGAGGAATCCAAATGGGACAGTCAACAGGAAAACAATTGCACACTAGATAATAATGATGTGCCCACCAGCGCATTCAGGAATATGAAGCCTACACTCTATGATTGAATCCCGAGAGAACAAAGCGGGAGCCGAAGTTCCTAGCCAGGAGTGTTTCCATATTAAAGCCCAATTATATGGGCCGACCCCATAACTTCCCATCATTCGAGTAACCTCTTCTCCTACTTGGGGTACTACTTGATCATAGCCGAATTGTCTAGAAAACCTACTTGGATAGTAAGGTTCCCTCCAGAATTCCACTCTTTCCCGCATGGGCAAGCTATAAGAACAAATGCAGAGCAAGAAAGTTCTCTCGATAGGCTCTAAACTATTGTTATCTTCAACCTCTCAGTCTTTAACTTGATGAGTCAAGTAAAAGGGGACGGATTCTGTATTCTCGATTTTATCAACTATCCGTTCACATGTCTTCTTCATAATCTTCCGTCTGAGGTAATACCACAAAGGAAGGTGTTCAAGGTGAATGTAAGCCTTCTCAAGGTCACTGTAAGTCCAAGGAAAGTATACTCTAAGCCAACCTGAGAAGTAGTGCCACGGAGTAAAAGAAGATGAAGCTCCAATTGTTGGGCTTGAGCAATGCGCCGTAGCAATTCCAAATGCTCTATACAATGAACATAGGACAGGAGGGGCCAAAGAATACTTCTTCCTGCCTTCTGTTATGGTTCCTACCACTACGAATAGAGTTGGTCGAATGGAGTCTGACTATTTTGAACTGGGAAAAATGACCAAACTTAGCCAGTATGCCATGAAAGCAGCTAATTCAGTTTCAGCAGTGAAATTGGCTAGACCTCTTATCCTCCTGCGGCCAACTTCCAATTCTGATAAGTGGCTACTAGAAAACCTAAAAAGAGAAGAAATATGAGAAAAAGAAAGAAGCATGAAAATGTGTTTGAAAGGAGAAGGAAAGAAGTATTTAAAAAAAAAAAACATTTACCGCAGAAATTATGAGAAATCACAAGCCACTGGAGTGGGGATATTTTGTGAACATCAGGGAAATGGGACATTTCACGAAAGATTTTGATAGTGGAAGCAGAGATCTGAGGTGTTCTTCTAGGAGCGACATAAGCGAACTCTTCATTGGTAGGAATATATTCGTCCAAAAAAGAACCAGTGATAAGAAGGCCTGCCATCATGTGCAAATCCCACAAAGTAATGCTCACTTCGCCAACTGGGAGATGAAAAGAATTCATGGTGGAAGACCAATACTTTAAGAAGACCTTATATATCAGAGTGTCCTTATGAAAGAAATCAAAGGTGGCTTCTATGGCTGTATATATATTCACCGCAATGAGAACTTCCTTGTATTTTTGCAGGATTGCCTTTGTTCATGAACTATAGAACTGACGTTGAACCAAGAGACCACCCATCCTGAATTCATCTTTCCCCCACAAGGAATCACGGTCACGAAAACGCTGCTGGATTGTTTCGAAATAGTGGGTGGGATATATAGTAAGGATTGTAACACGACATGAGAAAACGCACATGCGATACTTGACCGGTTTTCTGAACTAGACATTTTTCTGTGAAATAACCTTCGAGAATTCTTGGCTCTTTTATAACCTAGTTCGCCACGTATCAGTGCTGATTCTGTGTCATATAATCGGATGGTTCGCTCTGTATCATAGACAAGTGACGCTAAAGGTATAAGGGGATGGTGATGATCTCATCTTTATAAGGACTTCTGAACTTGATTGCATCTGCTTGAGACTTGATCATGTCTCAAACGTTTTGATAGTACCTCTTATTGCGTTCTCGAATTTTCTCTTGGAATATTTCATCTTTATTCTTTCATTTCTTCTTCTTTAAAATCGAGGGAGGAGGGGAGGATTCGATGGGAGCAGGACGGGAATTGTCTGTCCAAAAGTTAATAGTAGTTTTCAGCCAATTCTCCCAATCGGACTCTTGACCCTCCATGGGTGGTCCTTCTAACTCTCTCATCAGAACAGTAGTGTGGATGGAATCAGATAGGCGCTGGATTCGATCAGAGAAGTTAATAATCGATGGGGTTAGTGCCTTGAAAAGAGAGGAGTAACTTTCAGAAGATCTGGCTTTCTTTTGTGGATGAGTTTCTGGCAGCTGGGGGTTTGACGATTCAACAGTATAATAGTCTGGAGAAGTATGAGGCCTCTTGGAATGGACCATTAGAAGAGGAGAATTTAGTAGACGAATTAAAGTGCTTGGAGGAAGTCCAAAATCTGCAAAGTCCAAAGTTGTGCGCAGGGATACTCTTGTGCGCAAAAGCCGAGTTGTGCGCAGCAAGTGGTTGTGTGCAAGTTAGAGTTGTGCACGATAGGTGGTTGTGCATAGCAGGTGGTTGTGCACAAAGTTAGAGTTGTGCACAGCAGGTGGTGCACAAAGTTAGAGTTATGCACGAGATAGTGTTGTATGCAAGAATATGTTGTACGCAAGAATACGTTGTGCACAAGGATACATTGTGCGCAAGAATATGTTGTGTGCAAGAATACGTTGTGCACAAAAAACTGTTGTGCGCAAGAGAGAATGTCGCGCAAAGGAGCAAGGTTGCAGAGTAGGAATGAATGAAATGAGGGCCTAGCCGAGTTTATATAGACTTTTCCAAGTGTGCAAGTATGCTTGTACGCAAAAACGGGTTGTGCACAAGATGCATTGTGCGCAGATTTGAAATTGCGTACAATAAGAAAAATGCAAATTGAATAAATTATTAAAAGTTGATCCCACATTTTCTTGTTTTGTAGAAAAAATTTGAAAATGCAGAATCACAGGGGCATCTGTTGAGGCATAAAAAAGATCAAGAAAGATAAAAGAAGAAGAAATACTTCCTGAAAGAGGGTTGTGTGGTGCACAACAGAAGCATGGAATGAAGGGTTGTGCATTGGACAAGGTGGTCTGCGCACAAGTGTGGTTTGCACGCAAAGGGAATCAGCGAACAAGTGGGATCAGCACACAAGTAGGGTTAGTGCACAAAGGGGTGTCCGCACAACTGTGTTGGGTGCACAATGAATATGTCGAGGTGTTCACACATGCGAAAGGCTATAAATACCCCATCATCCCTATATAATTGATTCATTAGAGCAAGATTCAAACAGAGGAGAGAGATCTAGACTTCATAAGAAAACCCAGGTATCGTCCGCACCTATTGTGCGGAACAGGGCTTACTGTGCTGGTGCACAATGGACAAGGGCACACAACACCTATGTGCACACAACCCCTCTAATGAATGATGGTTCTGGGCGCACAACCTTCCTATTGGTGAACCGTTTTCCCCTCTGGGCGTACAAGACTTCATTCATGTCAGGGATTCATTGATGATTAATCAGAGATCAAAGAAAATCCTAATTTGTTTTGAAATATCAGAACATTTTCTCAAGAGCATGGAATTAATCAGAATAAATGTTATACCAGCACATTAATACCGCTACATTGAAGATCATGATACAATCTATATTAAGCATTTAATATTATACTATGTCTATGTAAATGTTCTACTTTGGAATCAAAGGAGATAAAGGATGTAAATGGATTCAAAATGAATGAATATTGTGATTATTCTATTTATTCTTCGTTTGTTAACTATTGAGTAAAAACAAATTCCCCCAAATCGAATGCATTTGTTTCTTGTCGAAACAAAGGCTTACTAACTTCTTATAAATCTGGATCTGCCGATTTAACCACTTCCTGCCTTCCACTGCAACTCAAATTTAGACCACACTTTGGTCTCATATGACTACGAGGTTATATAAAATTTAGACCCTGATCTATGATCCTATACCGTTGAATGTTGAAGTCAGTTCCTTCATTTTGGTGTAAAAGGAGAAATTTCATATTTAGGCCTTTTCTACTATTTATCAACTACCAACTTTTGTCCTGCCATTTGTATATCTTGACTACACATATCTCCTAAAATTGGGCCTTGATCATTAAGTGTGTACCGTTAATTGAGGTCAAGTTTGTTTTAGCACCCGTTAGGAGAATTTTCAAGATAAGACAATCTAGATTTCAGATTACTAAGAAAATCATATACCTTGGCCCAATTCGACGACCCTAACACACTAGATGAGCTAAATTTAAAGAAAGATTGCTAGAAAGGGTTAAATTGGAGAAACCCAATCCAAGTGGGATGTGAAACATACCCCCTCTCACATGCCCACTCCTTTGTAAAAGGAGTTGTGCATTCTCCTCTCCACTCACACGCCCAATCTCCCAATGCCCAAGGATGAGAGAGAAAGAGAAAGAGAAAGACACAGAGAGAGAGAGAGAAAGAGAAAGAAAGAGAAAGAGAGAGAGTTAGAGAAAGAGAAAGCCTAAACGCCATCATCCTCTTCCTTCTCCAAACATATGGTGTCTCCCTCTTGCTCAAGCAATGTTATGATTCATGTAGAAGCTTTCCTACATAGATATCTACCTAAGTTTTAGATATAAGGCTAAGGTGAGGGATTCCTTTAAGCTTACACTAATTTGAGTTGATGTGATTTATCTTGTTTTGCATACCTTCATGTTACTATGATTCTCCATGCAATTGATTGATTTAACATTAACAATTATTTATCCTTTTGAAAATTATGCTTAAGGAATGATTTTAATTATGCATGACTCTTATGAATTTATGTAGTGTGATGGATACAACCTTGTCCCTTACCAATTTTAAGAGCAACGTGTGCTTCCACTCTACATTGAGTTGGTCTTTTGTTCCTCTCCCCTTATTCTTGTTGAGTTAGCCTATTTTCTACTCTTCTCTTTTATTAAGATAACTTAATGCTCTTTTCTCATTTATTAGGTTAGCTTTGTGCTACCTCCCTTTATGGCTTGGGCATGCGCCTTGGAATTTCAAAACTCCCATGGTTTAATTTATTTTTCCTTTGGTGCAAGTGATGTGTTAGATGTCTCACATCTAGTGTTCTGTATATTTTATCATGGACATAATGCACTCTGGGTAGTGACTCTCTTAGTCGACATATAATTCTATGAATTTTGGGTAGTGGTGCATAAATCGATGTAACTAATTCACAATGCGTGTTACATCACTTCCGAGATTGGATGTCGTAAATAGTCGCTCCATGAATAAATCGTGTCACGTAATTCACTCGACTCTTGTGTTGTGCCGCCTTGAGGTGTTCACATAAATCCATGGTAATGTTGAACACACAAGCGAATCTCCATAATTATGGGATGAGAGGTGAATCGGGTTTTTTATGAATTATATTCCACGTTGTGATGATCACTTCGTATGATGAGCCGCACACACTTTGTTAGGCATGCATGCATATATTTATTGGTTGCGCATACCGATATCACTCGTAGTGGTGGAGTACGAGACGTATTGGAACCCTTACATTACTCGTATGAATCTCTTGAATTATTACTAATCTTAAAGGATAACCATCATTATGAGTAGGGCATTGACCCTCTTCAACCGTACAGATGTTGCAGGTGAATTACAGGTTAACGATACGGACGATGATCATTCTGTGAAATATATGTTTGAATAAAGAAGAATGACATTGAAATCTATTTATTTGTTTTCCGCTGCTTACTTTAAGATGATGTAATAAGCTCCCATTAAGAGGGCATTTGAATATTAGTTGGACGCCTTTTAATCTAATGATAAATGCAGTTGATTTTATTCTCATGAATGTTTACCTTCGTGAATGTAACTGGATGTAATCTACATGAAAAAAATAAGGTGCGATTTTGAAGCATCCAATTTTTACATCATTAACACTTGGAATTCTTGGGCACGAGTATGTACTCGAGCCGCGAAAATTTGGGATGTTACACATGTACCACATGTGGTTAAAAAACCAACAACTTTAGGTAGTACACAAAAATTGTCTCCAGTTTGTCATGCATGTGGGGACTCATCTTAAATTTGAATCTCTAACATTTAGATACTCCTAAACCACTTCCGGTACAAGCATCATAGGTAAATATATACCTATCGAGAAAATGCTGCAAATTGTGAGGAGTCCACCTACGAAGCCACCTCTAAAGGAAAGGATAAAGTATCCTACTCCTCCTAAGATGACTAGGAGAATGGAAGAATTGTTCAAACAAGTTGCCCGATTAAATCAAAAAATAAAGGAAATGATGAATCAAGTAAACCAAGTCAATGATCAATTGGTTACAACAAACAAGTCTCCTAGAAAGAACATGCTTTTGAGAGGAGAGCTCAAGAAAGATACTATCTCTCCTAAAACTAATAGCAGCCCAAAGAAAGTTTTCTCTAAATGGGTCGTTAAAAACAAAGAAAAGTGCCTAGTGATACATACCACTCTCAAAGTAGGTAGTAATGCAAAATTGTATTTGGATAGTGTTCACAACCCCAAGTGTAGGGTCGTGATGTAGTAATAATCTCGGTAAGACCGAGGTCGAATCCACAGGGACTGAACTTGTACATTTCTGAAAGTAACTAGAACTAAAACTAGAAGAAGATATGAATCTAATTTTAAAGTAATTGAGAAAGTAATTGTGATTAAAGTAATTAAAACTTATAAATTTAAAGGTGGGAATTAGGGTGCCAAGGATCCACTTGTAGCTCTTTGGATGCTACCTTACTTTGATTCAAAAAGCACAATTGGAATTGGAGTCCTATCATATCCAATTAAAAGATAAAGCAATTAAATCAAATATGAACTTTCATTAACTTAATTCTCAATGGAGGAGAATTGTGAAGGTTAGAAGGGATTCCATCACCAAACCATGCCTAGGAGATGATAGCAAACAACGGGATTTACTAATCCCCAAAATCTCAAAATAGGAAGAAGAAGATACTCGAAGCTATTGCAGATCTATTGTAATTTGAGTCTAAAAGTATTCCTTAAAAATCAAATTAGAATCCATGAAGTTCAACATAAACATGAATCAAAGCAAATAAAACATCTCAATCACGCTATAAGCTTCACCTCTTAGCCCTAGCTAAGAGGTTTAACCAACCATAGACATGATTGAACCAAAGTCTCTTAAATAAAACATGAAAACACCTAAGGAAGAAGAAGAAAAACACTTGGTGAAGGCTTCTTCACCCTTTTGCTCCACTCCTCAAACCCTAGAAGATGCTTAGGAACATCCTATTTATAGTTGAGGAACTCCAACTTTCACACCGAGTTGGAAAAGTCAGGAAATTGCCTCAAATTTACGCAGTCCGCGCAGAATCTGCATGACCCTCGACTAGTCGAGGACAATCTTCAACTGGTCGAGGATCACGCAAATTTAAAAGTTCATGTTGTTGGAGTTCGAGCCGAAGGTTCTTCGACTAGTCAAGGCAGAGCTTAGACTGGTCGAAGGAGGGCTTAGACTAGTCGAAGCAGGCAAATTTTTATGATTCTTTTTCTTTACTTCAAGTCTTCGATTCTCTTCATTCCTCACTTAGTTTTCTTAGATCTTTGGCATGTGAATTCTTCATTTTCGATCTTATAAGATCTAACATTTGGCTTGATGATTTTTGAGAATCAAATCCATGCTTTTAATATTCTTTTCAATCCAAGCTCTTAGATTCACCTTGCAACAAAAACATGTATAAAATAGGCCATTAAACATTATCATGTTCATAAAACCAAGATATAAATGGGGGATAATATGCAATATTTGACCCTCGATAGATAGCGGATGCTCAAGACACATGATGAGTAATAGGACCCATTTCTGCAACTATACTGATTTTGATGGTGGGTCAATCACCTTTGGAGACGGAAGCACCGCTAAGATAGTAGGGTGAGGGATAGTTGCTAGGCTAGGAATGCCCAAAATTGAGAATGTTCTCTACGTAGAGGGATTGAAACAAAAACTCTTAAGCATATCATAGATTTGTGACAAGGAACATTTAGTAAAATTCTCCATAGAAGTGTGTGAGATCTCAGACTGCATAGGTAAATTAATTATGAGAGGTCTTCACACCAGCATCAACTGGTATGTCATTGAAAGTAATGGAGAATTTGTCTCTCCAACAATATGCCACATGGCTAGGGATAATGAGTTTGAACTTTGCCACCAAAGACTTACCCATGTCCACTACAAAATTTTATCTCTCTTGAGATTGAAGAATTTGGTAAGAGGGCTTCCCAAGATTGGAAAAAAAGGTCAGAATTATCTGTGGCGACTGCCAAAAGGAAAACAAATCAAAATCGCTCACAAAAGGACAACCACCGTGGCTACCTTTAAACCCCTTGAACTCTTACACATGGACCTTGTTGGTCCCACTAGAGTTTAGAGTTAAGGCTAAAAGAGACACATTATGGTTGTAGTGTATGAATACTCCAGATTTATGGGGGTCGCCTTCTTAAGAGAAAAGTCAAACACTTTTGATGAATTCAAAAACTTGTAAAGCGACTCCAGAATGAGAAATGTTACATGATAGATAGGATCAGGAGTGATCATGGCTGGGAATTCGAGAATGACTGATTTCAAAAATTTTGTGATGAATTCGGTATTCAACATGAATTCTCAACACCTAAAACTCCACAACAAAATAGAGTTGCTGAAAGGAAAAACATGGTGATACAAGAAATGGCCTCAATTATGTTGAATAACAAAAATTTATTAAAAACCTTCTAAGCCAAAGCTATTAATACAGCTTGTTACATTATCAATCGAGTTTACTTAAGAGCATGGCTGAATAAAACAACATATAAGTTGCGGCATAGGAAACCACCAAGTGTTAAGTATTTCAGGGTCTTCGGTAGTAAATGTTTGAAAAGGAGAGCTTAAGTAGTCCTAGATAGGGGGTGAATAGGACTATGTCAAATAATCGAATAAAGTGTTGAATAATAAATAAATCAAAGATCTCAATTACACTAGTATTGAAATGTTGATTCAAACTCATTCGTAGGACAACCTTCACCCAAACAAGTTTAGGACAACCTTATTTCACGAATTTGATAAGAAACAAAATTCCAAACTGAGCAAGAGTAAATAAAATAAATATTACAATCATTCAACACTTGTACTGAAATAAAATTACAACCATTCACCACAAAAATAATAAAAGCATTCACTACAAAACATCAGGAATTATAGTGGTTCAGTGTGTCAACAACTGTTCTCAAACAACCATACCTACCCCACTCCATGATTACTGACCACGTAATCTTGGCTTTCACTATTAATAAGGTTTTCATAGGGTCACCTTAAAACCTGATACAGTTGTGATTTTACCCGACTATCACAAACAAAGAAACCCCTCATGAGATTTTCTGCCTTATCTCAGAAAAACCAACACTAAGATTTTCTAACTATTTTAGAAAAACCAAATATAAAATATAAATGTATACTTATCTTCACCTTAGAACAAGTTGTAGCTGAAGAACCGCTTTTCTTAAATGTCGAATGTTCAATGTTTAGTCCTATAGAAAAAGTCCACGGTTCTATCTATTTTAATTAAATTTAAACCAATGCTAATTGTATTAATTCCTTTAAATCTCAAAAAGAAGAGTATTCTCTCTTTTTAGAATCAGAATGATAGAATTAGAGATTAAGGAATTAAACAAAAGAAGCTATAAAATGATTTATAAATACCGATCAATAGCTTGATAATAACTGAGGCCTCTCTCTCTCTCTCTCTCTCTCTCTCTCTCTCTCTCTCGCAGAAGGATTTTGATAGACTTGAATGCTTTTTCAGATTAAGAGAAAACCTCAATTTATAGGCAAAGAAGTTAGTCTAAGACAGTCTTTGACTAGCCGAAGCACCGAATTCTATTCCAACGAATTTTCAGATTTGAGCGGGATAAGATTTAACAGATCTTCGACTGTCGTAGGCTCTGTTCGACTGGTTGAAGGTGGTCTTCGACTGGTCGAACAAGGTCTTGGACTAGTCGAAGGAGCCAAAATATGAACCGAACTAGTTGGTAGACTTCGAGCCAAGAAACACTCGACTGGTTGAAGAGTGACCTTCGACTGGTCGAGGAGACCACTCGACTAGTTGAAGGAGTAACAAATTTTTTTGTTTCACTCGGGTTGTATTAGGACTGATCAAGAAAATCTTAGGCTGGTGTCCACAACCCCAAGTGTAGGGTCACGATGTAGTAATAATCTCGGTAAGACTGATGTTGAATCCACAGGGACTGAAATTTGTACGTTTTTGAAATTAACTAGAAGTAGAACTAGTAGAAGATGTGAACCTAATTCTAAAGTATTTGAGAGAATAGTTGTAAATAAAGTAATTAAAACTAAGAATTTAAAGGTAGGAACTAGGGTGCCAAGGATCCTCTTGTAGTGATCAGGGAGCCCTGTTACCTGATTCAAGTAACCCAATTGGAATTGAAGTCCTATCCTATCCAATTAAAAGATATATCAATAAAACTAAATCTGAACTTTCATTGATCTAATTCTCAAAGGAGGAGAATCATGATACTTGGAAGGGATTCCATCACCAAACCATGCCCATGGGACGATGACCGACAACAAGATTTACCAATCGCACAATCTCAAAGTAAGGAAAAGAAGATACTCAAAGCTATTGCAGATCTACTGTAATTTAACTCACAATAAATCATAAAAAACTGAAAGTATTCCTTAAAAATCATATTAGAATCAAAGAAGGTTCAACATAAACATGAATTAAAGGAAGAGAAACATCCCATCATGCTACAAGCTTAACCTCTTTGCCCTAGCTAAGAGGTTTAGCCAACTATAGACATGATTGGACCAAAGTCTCTTAAGAAAAACATGAAAACAACTATGGAAGAAGAAGAAAAACTCTTGGCGACGGCTTCTCCACCCTTTTGCCCCACTCCTTAAACCCTAGAAGATGCCTGGGAACATTCTAGGGAGTCCTATTTATATTTATGGAACTCCAACTTTCACACCTAGTTAGAAAACTCTAGAAACCGCCTCAAATTTACACAGTTTTCTTAAAATAGACTTCACTCTGTGTAATTTCACAAAATGACCCAGAGTTTCAGAATACGCATTTTCATGACGATTTCAAGATTCCTTTTCTTCACTTTAAATCTTTGATTCTCTTCATTCCTCACTTGGTTTTCTTGGATCTTTGGCATGTGAATTCTTCAATCTTAGTCTCCTAAGATCCATCCCTTGCCTTGGTGATTCTTAAGCATTAAATCCATGCTTGTAGCACCCTTTTCAATCCAAGCTCTTAAATTCACCTTGCAACACAAACATGAGTAAAATAGAACATTAAGCATTATCATGTTCATGAAACCAAGATATAATGGGGGATAATATGCAATATTTGACCCTCAACACAATCCCTAGCCAGCATTTTGCTAGTCCCGAGCAAAGTATGCAAAAAATATTTTGAGAATCACATGATAATTTCTATAAGCTCAAGTGGTTTAAAAAAATAATCTAGATAATAGAATTCTAAAATACATCAATGTTGTGCATTACCTTCTCTTAAACTTTAGCACTCAGTAAGTTTTATAATCAAGTTCAAAGCATTAATCCTCCAATTAGAATAATTCCAAACATTTAGTTCCATGGGTGAAGGTTCAATTCTTCACTTTCATGATAACATTGATAATTAAGAGAGCATTCAGGACAACCAAAACCTAAACCGAAAATTTCCTTACAGTTTATCTTTTAACTCCCTCTTTTATTCCTCCAGCTTTTGATTTTTCCATCAATGGCTTTCACATTATGTCAACCTTTTTAAAGATCTTTAATAGTTGGCCTTTTCGAAGACAATTGTTTTTTTGCTGCGTGTTATTTTTTTTTTTTTAAAAAAAAAACATGATGGACAAATTCCCTTGGTGGGTTCCTTTCATGCTAAGTAATCACCAAGTTAACAATTCAATATTAACTGAAGCATTAATATGACTGCCAGATGTGGCATGTGAAATCATGACTCGATCAATGTTTAAAACTTCTACTCATGGATTAATAACTCGAACTTAACTTTGAAATCTCCAAGTAACTGAATCTAATGGATATAAATCATCAACATTAAGCATCTTATACTTCTATTGTTCAAAAAATTTCCAATTTTCTACACTTTTTTTTCTCAAAGACTAAGAAAACACTGATTATCTTGTCTAATCCACACCCCCAACCTAAAATCTACATTGTCCTTAATGTAAAGGAAATAAGCATGTAATGCAAAAGAGGCAATGAAAAGAAAAGGGAAGTGATGAAAAGATAATATCTGAAGAAGGAACTTTTGAGGCTTTTCCAATGATCTCAGTGTGAAGATGGGTTAGCACAAAAGACTCAACAGACAATAAGAAAACTATCCTAAATAGCAGAAAGCAAATTATCCTAATCCTAAATTCTTTGAAAGCAATAAACCTAACTAGGAAAACAAGGGAAAGCTACTTAGTCATGTCGCAAAGTTCCTCCTCTAGCCAGTATCTTGATAAATTTCTCTATAGGTTTCATAACAAGATCATCCAAAAGCCCTTTTTGTAATAAGCTTGGATGCCCTGGAGCATGATTTTTTTTAAAATTTGTGGACATTAGCATAAAGTTTCCTTTTAATCTCCTGAGGTGTCCAAAGTACATATGATTCACCTGAGACAGAGAAAGTTTTAGAGTTAGCGCAACATGGTGAATCAGAGACTATAAGTAGATAAAATAGAGAGAAATTCTCAGTAGGTGATGTAGTTTCAATATATTCTGAATTTTCAGGCTTCGGTTCAACTTTCAACTCCTCCTCCCTTAATGGTAAACATTGAAGATCTATGGAAGGAAGGGCTTCAGAATAAGGGTTCTCTTGGTCAATAACAACCATTGAGGTATTGTTTTATAAGGCATCCACTATTTCTTTTATCATGGAATCACTTGAATATACAAAATATGCCAAGTGATCTTTCAGAGAGTTGAGATAGTCAGTTGAGAGAGGCTCATTTTCCATATTGAAGTCTGTGATGTTATGCCCAATGATTCCTTCGTCTTCTCTTAGAATAGAGGGAAACATGATCTCTTTCTCTTCACCTTGGTAAGAGTCAATTGTCACCAGATACATCTCACCCTGCCCTACATAGACAGATTGGGGATCAGTAGGCGCATTGATGTGATGACTCTATTCATTATTACTACTCACTAGAGGCATTATATCGTCAAGTGTTGACGGCTTAGAAGGTGGCCTTAACTGAGTGGTTTCAAATTCCAGAGTCATATCGGGTAACTTGTCCATCTCCCTAATCATATTATAATCTAAATCAAGGGAGTGGTCTACACACGCCTCAAAACAGTTATGCGGTTCATTTGGAAGGGACTCTTCCTCTACCTGTAAATCAAATGTGTCAGATGGGTGAAGTAGATCATTATGGTTGACAATGTCTTGTATCTTGTGATTGCTTTCCTGAACCATAATTGAAATCAATTCCAGTGAATCTTGGGCTGTAAACTCATGATCCCAATACTTATCATCTTCCAATTCAGTATAGTTCACAAGTGGATGAGATCACTTTCCTCACACTTTTTTCCTAGTTTGAGTTGAGACTCGAATAAACTACCCTCTTCCTCCTCATGAAGTCAAGTGTGTCATATGACTGGAGCGCGTCAGTATCAATATATTTGAAAGACACTCATGTCTCTTAATCATTCCTTTGGACAGTTACTGAGATCAACTCTTTGAGAAATTGAGCCGTATGCTCGTTAACACAATCCAACTCTTCATTCTCAATTTCAGTACTCTCCACAAGCGAGTTAGGATCACTTTCCTTGCATTTTGTTTCTAGATTGGGTTGAGATTGTGATAACCTAGTCTCTTCAACCTTACCGAGGCGCAATTTAATTGCTTCCAATAATTTCATCATGCCTGCGACAAGTTTGTTAAACTGTTCTGGATAGTCCATGAAATTCAAATGTGAATCCTCTTGGATCGTTTCTAATTGGATTTTAAAGCTAGGAGATCCAAGAGAATAGTCACTATAATCAATTGTTGGTTCATCTCTCCAATGTTGATGTTTCCACTAATCATAGTCGTATGAGTCATAGGTGGGAGAGTCTAATGGTTGTTGGTACATATTATCACCCATAATACAATCTCTCATTGTTTTCTTCTTATTTGATGGGTGATAATAGTTCTCACTCCCATAATTATGAAAACCCCAACAATCACATACTGTTTTCTTAATCTGTGAGGTGTAATTATTCTTCTATCTATGACCACGTAAGGACTGCTTAACCGGTGGAGCATTGTATTCTGGTTGGTTCTCGATGATGGTTTCAGAAAAATTTTGAGACATAGGTTATTTCCTAACATAATCATCTAACGGCCCTTCAAAATTTCTCGAATTCTCTAAAACTAGCTCGGCATACTGACGTTCCCACTCTTGCATATACATGGAGAAAACATAATCCTAAACCTAATCCTAAAATAGAATAAAAGAAAAATCCTACAACAATATGGAAAGTAAGTATAGGAGAAGTTAGAAGGAGTTTACCAGTTTGGAGAGTTCTATGTTAGGATCCTACAAAACAAAAAAAAAAAATGTTAGTTTCTAAAAATAAATCAGAAAAAACCCTAACCTAAAAACAAAACAAAAAGTTAGTCTAAAAAACAAATTAGTTTCTAAAAAAAAATTTAAAAAAAAAAGATAGCTTCTAAAGACAAATTAGGAAAGTTTCTAAATCTAGAAATAGAAAGAAAAGTTAGTTTCTAAAAACAAATTAGGAAAGTTTATAAATCTAGAAATAGAAAGAAAAGTTAGTTTCTAAAAAAGAACTATAAAAACAACCTAGTTTCTTAAAAGAAGAAAAAGGAAATTTTCTAAAAATAGAAAGTAACTTAGTTTCTAAAAAATTAAAAAAAAAAGGAAAGGAAATTAGTTTCTAAAAACTGATTAGGAAAGTTTCTAAAAAAAAATTAGTTTCTAAAAACAAATTAGGAAAGTTTTTATCCTATAATCGGAAAGTAAATTAGTTTCTTAAAACAAAAAAGGAAAGTTTCTAGATCTAGAAATAGAAAGCTAAGTTAGTTTCTAAAATAATTCTGAAAAAACCCAAACCTAAAAATAGAAAGTAGAAAAATCATAATCTTAACCTAATTCCAAAAGTAATCAAATCCAGAAAACAAACCGTCAATCCTCGGCAACGGCGCTAAAAACTTGCTTACAACCCTAAGTGTAGGGTTGTAGTATAGTAATAATCTCAGTAAGACCGAGGTCGAATCCACAGAACTTGTACGTTTCTGAAATTAACTAGAAGTAGAAATAAAAGAAGATGTGAAACTAATTCTAAAGTATTTGAGAGAGTAATTATGAATAGAGTAATTAAAACTAAGAATTTAAAGGTGGGAACTAGGGTGCCAAGGATCCACTTATAGTGATCAGGGTGCCCTCTTACTTGATTCAAGTAACACAATTGGAATTAGAGTCCTATCCTATCCAATTGGAAGATATATCAATAAAATCAAATCTTAACTTTCATTAATCTAATTCTCAAAGGAGTATTCTGATACTTGGAAGGGATTCCATCGCCAAACCAAGCCTATGGGACGATGGCTGACAATAAGATTTACCAATCCCACAATCTTAGAGTAAGGAAAAGAAGATACTCAAAGCTATTGCATATCTACCATAATTTAAGTCACAATAAATCATTAAAAACTGAAAGTATTCCTTTAAAATCAAATTAGAATCAAAGAAGGTTCAACATAAACATGAATTAAAGTAAGAGAAACATCCCATCACACTACAAGCTTCACCTCTTAGCCCTACCTAAGAGGTTTAGCTAAGCATAGACATGATTGGATCAAAGTCTCTTAAGAAAAACATGAAAATAACTAAGAAGAAGAAAAACTCTTAGCAACGGCTTCTCCACCCTTTTGCTCTACTCTTTAAACCCTAAAAGATGTGTAGGAACTTTGAATTTATGCAGTTTACTAAAATAGACTTCACTCTGTGCATTTTCCCAAAATATACTTCACTCTGCGCAATTTCACAAGATGACCCAGAGTTTCAGAACATGCTTTTTCAATACAATTTTAGGATTCCTTTTCTTCACTTCAAATCTTTGATTGTCTTCATTCCTCACTTGGTTTTCTTAGATCTTTGGCATGTGAATTCTTCAATCTTGGTCTCCTAAGATCCATCCCTTACCTTAGTGATTCTTGAGCATCAAATCCAGACTTTTCCCACTCTTTTCAATCCAAGCTCTTAAATTCACCTTACAATACAAACATAAGTAAAATAGAATATTAAGCATTATCATGTTCATAAAACCAAGATATAAATGGGGGATAATATACAATATTTGACCCTTAACAGCTAGTCAAGCCAAATTTAAGGCTGATCGAAACTCAACCAAATATAAGGATAAAAATCCAATTTTAAATATATTTTGAAAGCACCTAAACCTAAGGTCTTTCTAGGGTTTATAATACTTGTATGGACTGAACTTCATGGTCTTTAAGTAGATTAGAGACTTGAAGTTCATTAAGGAGATTGATCTTCTACTAGAACATTATTAGCTCTTAACTTCATATTATCTTTTGAGCTTAATCTTCAACCTAATCTTGAGCTTAATCTTCTACTAGAACTTAAACTTATTTTGAACCTTGATCTTGAATCATACTTGAAGATCACTTGATAAGATGTTTTGACTAAACGAAATTTGACAAACAAGGTGTGAAGTGTGCTTTGAACATTATAGCACTTACAATGTTACATCCTTAGAGAATGAAAAAAATTAGAAAAATTCTACGCTAAAAGCGACAATGGAATCTTTCTAGGATAGTACTTAAACAGTCAAGCTTATAGGGTAAACAATCTTAAGGCCCTTGCCATACAAGAATCAGTCAATGTGGTTGTTGATGACCAACCCCATGACAAATCTACGCCTGAGATAGATTTGGAAGAAGATGTGGGCCCAAGCATAATAGGTAAATTTGATGATGGACCTACTTCTGCACGAGTGTCTCAACCCTTGGGTGATCTTCTGGTTATCAAGGATCATCCTCTCAATCAAATAATATTAGATCCGGGTACCGGTGTGAAAACCCAACGACAACTTAAGACCATAAACAGTAATCTTTGCCTCACCTTTAAAATTGAACTGAAAAATATTGTAGAAGCTCTACAGGATGAATATTGGATAACTGCTATACAAGAAGAGCTACAACAATTTAAGAGAAATGAGGTGTGGCAACTTGTTCCTAGGCCACAAAATACCAATATTATCATAACCAAATCGATATACAAGAACAAATCCGATGAGTCTGACAATGTGGTAAGAAACAAAGCTAGACTGGTTGCACATAGCAACTCTTAGATTGAGGGTATTGATTTTGATGAAACATTGAAAAGGAGAGCTTAAGATGTCTTAAAGGGGGGTGAATAGGACAATGCCAAATAATCAAAATAAGTGTTGAATATGTAAATAAAGTAAGGATCTCAATTGCTTAAGTATTGAAACGTTGATTCCAAATAATTCGTAGGACAACCTTCACTTAAAGTTTTAGGCAGAACAACCTTATTTCACGAATTTCTTTAAAATCAAAACTTTAAACTTACAAGAGTAAATTAAAATATTACAACATTTACCACACAACTTGAAATTAAATACAATTAATCTACCACAAATAAAATAAAGTCATTCAACACATGACACCAGGAATTATAGTGGTTTGGTGCTTTAAAAACAGCCACACCTACTCCACTCCCAAAATTACTTCCCTCGTAATTTTAGCTTTCACTATGAAAAGGTTTTCTCAGGTTCAGCTTAACAACCTTATAAAATTCTTGTGATTTTCTTGGGCTATCATAATCAAACCCAAACTAAGATTTTACAGGTTGTATCAAACAAAACCTCAACTGAGGTTTTAACAGGCTATCTCAGAAAACCTAAAAGAGCATAGAAGGTATACTTATCTTCACCGTAGATGATGCATCAGAAGCTTGTAGCAAAATGACCTCTTTCTTGAATGTAGATTGTTCCTTGTTCAGTCAGATAGAAAGGGTTTAGGGTTCTATTTGATTTTAATTAAGATAAACCCAAAGGCTACTTGAATCAATTCTCTTATATCTCAAAAGAGGAGTACAGTTTAGTCTCTTTAGAATCAAATTTGAAAGATCTGAGATAAATGGAATTAAAAAAAAAAGCTATATAAATTAAATTATAAATACCGTGTAATAGCTTTCTAATAACTTGATCTTCTCTCTCTTTCTTGCATAAGGATTTTGATAATTAACTTGAGTAATTCAGAACGAGAGGAGAACTCAATTTATAGGCAAAGAAGTTGGAACTTCGGCTAGCCCGAGTAGTCTTCAACTAGCCCAAGCATACCGGATTCAGTTCAACAAATTTTGGATTACACAAGATAAGATTTATCCAAATTTTGGCTGGCCTGAGGTTAACTTTGGCTAGCCGAATTCACCTAAATTTGAAAAGATGTTATTGCTGGAATTTAACCCAAACTTTCTCAAGCTTGCCGAATTTTAACCTCGAGCTAGCCGAACCAAAACTCTGGCTAGCCGAATTTGTAACAAAAATTTATTGTTGCTTTAGGCTTGAAGTTGGGCTGGCTGGGTCAAAAGTTAGGCTGGCCAAATTTCAGGCAAAACAAGCATAAAAAACCCAAAATTACACATTTTTGAAAGCACCTATGTAAGACCCGACCCGAGTGCATATGTGTGTATGAGTATGCATTTCATTCATCTAGGTCCTGTGGTCCTCCCGGTCAAATTCCGGTGACCCGTGACCATTAGATTTCATTTACGCGTGACCTTAAGTCACACCCTGTAAACCCAAGTTGACTCAGCCCAAGACCTATGCCATTGTGACCACGTTGTCACCGCAGTTCCAATGCCACGTGTCTTGCGTCAATCCAACGTCTAGATCCCAATATATGGCCCGTGCACGATCATAGCAATGGACCGCACATTGCGGGCCATGGTGTACATGTTTTCCTAGGCCCATCATGAGGATGATGTCATCTAGGAATGACATCACCTTAGCCTAGCATACCCTACCCCCCTACCTAGCCTACCCCATGCATGCTTCCATTTTTCAAAACTTATCATTACCAAGCTCTTACAAACACTCATAGCTAGCCTATTACTTGTCATAATGGCCTATTCTCTCTCTCCTTATCTCTCTCCCTCCCTCTCTTTTTTCCCATTCGAACAACAAGAGCTCCCAACATCCAAGCTTTTCTCCATTTTTCCAGCCACCTTGAAGCTTCATACCCCATCATCCAACCTCTAAAATCCAATCTTAACCATTAATTCTTTCTCCTTGGAGTTAGATCACCCTAGTGTGGAAGGAGGAGTAGTTTTGAAGGTGGGTGCTTTCAAGTTGTTGATTTCTCCTTTCTTCTTTGATCCTCTCTTTTCTTTTCATATGGGACATGTGGGACCCACCAATCCATGGTGAGGATCCCATTTGATCCCTTGGATATGACCCTTGGCCCATGCTACATGCATGCATTATCCCATGATGGGGCCATTCTCCATGGACCCCATCATGATGTATCTCATGATCTCAACCATTCTAAGGTCATCTAGACCTTGATTTTATGGTGGGGATGGTATCCCCACCTTAGAAAATTTTTTGGTGGGGTCCATGCATGCATGAACCCAAGATGTGAATATGTATGACTAGATCTTTATATGAGGGATCTTAGTGGCGAAATCCCTCTATGTATGGCCGGATTTTCTCTCATTTCCTCTCTCTCTTTCCCTATTTTCTTCCATTTTTGCTGATCAAGGTGGCCCACTTGTTGTGCAAGGCACATCTAGCCGTCCACCCTTGTTGGATGTTTCCCCTTGTCCCATTTTCTGGATGAGGGAGATCCACCTTACTGTCCACTTTTCCACACAAGGTCCGGATTGTTTGGGGTCATGATCAGGGTGTGTGTGGCTCATCTAAGTGGTCCCACCTTGATGAACAAGAAGGATATGTTGCTGGACTTTTTCTATTTGGGTTGCAA
Organism: Magnolia sinica; assembly: GCF_029962835.1. NCBI lineage: Eukaryota > Viridiplantae > Streptophyta > Magnoliopsida > Magnoliales > Magnoliaceae > Magnolia > Magnolia sinica. Next base: position 50,854,602 of record NC_080580.1, read on the forward strand.
CATGCATTGCTGCCCAGATTTTTTTTGGAGGCCCATGTTGTTAATTTCTGAGTGGTGTTTAGCCCACTTCTTTTAATCATTTTTGAAGGTGATGAAGGTGGGTGCTTGGTGAGTGGACCCCACCCTGTAGTTTGCTAGAGAACCCTCCATGCAGCCCTACTTTTGGACCCTATTGGGTTGGGCCCAAGGCCCTGGATGGTCCAACATGTGGGATCGTCTAGCCATATGTATTGGGTGGGAAAGCCCCTTTGTGGGCCCTATTTTGGGGTGGTTGGCCACTGATGTGGATCCCACCTTGATGTACAATAGTAAAGGAACCTTTCCCAACTATTTTCCCTTGATTTTGATGGCATGGGTCCACTCCAATGGGTGATCCAAAAAGGGGGCAGCAACTTGTATTTTTTTGCAACCTTGTTGTCTACTTTTGTATAAATTTTAACTTGTGATTTGTCCCTTGTACCTTACCCTCCTTGTGGCTCACCTTGCTGAGGCCCACCTAGGGTACTTTAGGGGTACGTAACTGACCATTGTGGGGCCTAATGTGGTTGGGCCAGTAGCCCAAACTGCGGGAGTCCCAACTAGGTAATGTCCAGCAGTATGGGCTGGACGTTACCCTTGTAAGCCCACCTTGCTGACGTATTCCAATTGTTTCCTTCCCTTGTGACCCTGTGATGGTGGCCCTCCCTGGTGAGATGATCCCAAGTGGAGCCCGCCTTTTTGGGCATGATTTCTAGCTCCAATGGATGCCCAAACCTAACCATATGTTGCTGGACTTTTTATCCAGTAGAAGGCCCACCTCACTTTGTGAATTTTTGTGTAATTCCTTTTTGGGTAAGATACTTTGTATCATGTATGGGCCACCCTAAGGTATTAGTTCACCCAGTTAGCCCATTTGTTGGACCCCAGCAGGACCAGGAAGCTAGGTGGGCTGAAATTCCAGTAAGGGCCCTGTTTTTGCTGCACATTGTTGGGTATTTTGGAGTTGTAAGTTTTTCCCAGATTGAGGGTGCTATGTGTACACCCTATGCATGAATTTTCCTGAGATAATGGGCCTCATTTATAGCTTTTTAAGCCCACCATTTTTCTAATTTAATAAGCACCCAATCTATCCAGATTTTTGGATGTCTAACAGGCCCAGATGGGATGGACGTCCAGGCCTATAGTTTCCCTTGGTGCTTGTGTTGGCTAATATTGCATTGGGTCTCATGGGTTATTTGGAAGCCCACTATGATATGTGCGAGGCCCTTATGTGTGTGGCCCCATTATGGTATATTTATGGCCCGTATGATGAGGCCCATTTTGGTTCATAAGGCCCTTGTGAATGAGGCCCATTATAAGGAGTGAATGAGGCCTTTGTGTGTGAGGCCCAATGAGTCATGGATTGGGTCCCTATGTGAGGCCTTGGGCCCACTATGTGTTAGGCTCTATGTGAGCCACTCTTAGGGAGCAATGTTGTGTAAGTGTTATGGTTTTATGCTCCTTTGGTTGTCAACTTTTGTGGTGCCAAAACATCAATCTATGTCTTCTGTAGCTCATTGGTATATATGATCAAGACATTGCATCACCTCTCTAAACACGTTGCTTCAAGTCAAGAACGAAGATTTACTTCAAACCATTTCAAGAAATGTAAGTACAAGCTACAATGAAAGAAGTGATCTTGTTCAAAGATTCAAGTTAGTATACAACTCGAAATGAAGTGTAATTCAAGCTCTAGAAGATCTCAAGTTCAATGCTACATCAAGTATAGAGATCCCAAGCTTTACAATCTTCAAAGGTCAACTATCATATGAAGTCTTGATGTTATCTCACTTTCTAGGTATGATTGACCTTAGACTGACCGTAGGGCAGGTCATTTTATGTACATAATTCATATTGAAACTTTTTATATGAATTTGGACTGTTCTAAAACTACTCCTAGACCCTGTTCGACTAGTCCTAGAACTGGCTCAACCAGTCCAAGAAATTTCAGGACCAGTCCTAAGTTGTTGCAATTTTTTAGAATTTTTTGGTTAAGCTACGACCAGTCCTGGAGTCTTCTTGACCAGTCGTGTGAACAGTGCTCGACTTGTTCACGACCTGTCGTGCACCTTCGACTCAAACTCCAGCAACTAAACTTGGTGCCTCATGACCAGTCGTGGGTTGGTCATGACCAGTCGTAGAGGGCTCACGACCGGTCGTGGACGACCTTCGACCAGTCATAAAACGGTTTTATCTGATCATGCTTAAAATTTCAAAAATCCATTTCTTCTACGACTAGTCGTACTATTCTTAAGATCAGTTGTAGATGAGTTTTTGCAACTATAAATAGACGACAAATTTCAGAGTTTGATAATCCAATTCAAGTAAAATCAAGGCATCACTCTGAGATAAGTTTGCGCTCATTTTAAGCTAATTTGTGCATATTTAATATTCTCTTTTGTTAAGTTTATTGATTTGATTTTGTTTCTATATTCTAATCTGAATTGAAAAGAGGAATTGTGATATTCCTTCTTCTTGGAATCAAAATCAAATATAGCTAGCCCAACTGGTTTAATTTAAAATCAATCTAGAACCTAGAACCATTTCTTAAGTGAGTATTGGACATTGAACTTCTATTCGAACTTCTACTCCGACTTGGTTCTTCCGAACTACAAAAAAAAGAGAAATCCAGGTATTTTACTTTATTATAAATTTCATTCTTTTGGTTTTATTTGAGATTAAGCCAGAAAAATCTCAATCTATTGGTTATCTGAGGAGAGCCAGAAAACTCAAAAGTGGGGTTTTTTGAATTGTGTAAGCCCATTTGAAAGACACAATTGTGAAGGTTTTAGGAGAACCTGAGAAACCTATTTTCATAATGATCTCTAATATCCACTGAGTGAGGATATTAGGAGTGGAGTAGCAAGCTGTGTGGCTATTGTTTAACAGTTGGTGAACACACAAGTGAACCACTATAACTCTTTGTATTTTATGGATGTGTGATTTATTTTCTATCTTTTATCATTCAAAGTTTGTGAGATGTATGTGTGGATGTGAATGTTGTAATATTTACATTTCAAGCATTGTGGGGAATGTTGTAATGGTTTAGAATTTATTTCTTGATATTTCCTTTATGTCCTTTCAGTTTGAGTTTTTGATATTCAAATTGTTCTAGTAAGGTTGTCCTGCCATAAACCCTTGGTTTTTATGGTGCAAGGTTGTCATTAGATCAACATTGGTATCAATCTCTCTATTTGAGGTTGCTTTACATTTTCGCCTTGTGATTGGTTTAAAGTGCTATCATTCCTTTATTTATTTAAATTCCACTGTTAAACTTTTAATTTGGTAAAGTCCTATTCACCCCCCCTCTAGGACATATATCTAGGCCTTTTCATGTTGGTTAAATGACCGCATTGATGGGCAATGTTGGTTAAATGTCCACATTGTGACCTTCCCTAGGCCTTGTTAAGCCCATTCTCACCATTTTCCATGTGGGTTAACCCAATGGTTAGGCCCCATTGTTATGCATGATCCATGCTACCAGATTTGGTACATCCACTGTTGAGGGCCGACCCTTGTTGATTATGGTTATGATCGGTTGTCCACCTTTGGACCCCGCCTTGTATATAGGCCAATTTCGCGATGCCGACCATGAGTATACAGACCATCATCATACATGCCCATGAGTATCATCTGCATGTTTGTTATGAGATGTGATTGACCATTGCATGTGCCATTAGGTAGGTTGTTTATGATGCATATGCCATTGGGCAAGCTGTTTATGGGACCCCTAGATTGGGGTTGAATGTCCCACCTTGGCCAACCATTGTTAGACTGACCTTTCACCATTTGCTGGACTCATGGGCTCAAGAAAAAGGTGATTTTGGGCCCTTCAATACCCACTTAAATTGCTAATTATTGGGCTGATGTAGTGGGGCCCATTTCACTCAACTTAAATGAATTTTTGGGTCGTGTAACTGTGTACATGGGCTACCCATTAAGTCCATTTGACTGCTTGGATTTTATGGCCCTTGGGACTTGGGCTTTGGGCCTGATTCTCCCTCTTCGAGCCCATGTGGTTTGGATGTTGGGCCTTGGGCTTTGTAACTTATGGTTTGTGGTTGGATGCCTTGGGGCAATGGTGGTTAAATGTCCCCATTATGGACCCCTCTAAGCCCGTTTGCATCTAAGTGTGGTTGAATGCCCACCTTAGACTTTTACTAGGCCCATCTCTATATTATTTAGGCCTGTAGCTTGTATGCTTAGTCTCGTGGGCTACCCCAGGTAAATGGGCCCCCACTAGGGGTTGATTCCTTATGGAAATTCATCTAAGTACCTAGACTTGGTCCCTTCTTGGGTAGGAGGAGTGTACTACATTGTACATCGCCGCATAGCGCATCTAGATTCATCTTCATGGCTCATATACATCATTGATTCTTGGTTGAAACTGTGTGTATGGTCATGGTTGTGCCTTTAGGCATTGCATGTTAGTCTCCGAGGAACGTAGTGTCCCCTCTTGAGCACTTTAGATGCTTGGGATTAATGCATGGTTGATTGTGTGATTCATACACCTGGTATTGCATAGCATATGGATATTCGCCCTTGCTTCATCAAGGCCGTAGCCTCCACAGGTATATCGTGGATGGTCGTGTTTGGACACCAGAAATGTTACTTGAGCATTGGGGTGCATAAGATATCCCTAGGTGAAAACCCCTAAACTTTCACGGGACCGAGGGGACACCCCAGCGTCGAGATCGAGTGGAAAATATGAGCACACGAGGGCCTTACACCATTAGGCCGTGACTCCCACTGCAACGTGGTCGGTTGGATGGGGTGTAGCCTTACCTTCCTGTGAGAGAGGGGAATAGCTAGGCTAAGTTTAACCAGCTCATGAATAGGTCCGCTACCATCGAGCCTCGCTGGTGATTGGCTGTCCACAGGTGGGTAGTGAGGTCTCCTACGCTCGTTTGACTATGCGGGTCTGTAAAGCAGCAATCATCCTACAGTGTACTTGACCCTGGTGGATTCCTTATGATGGAACTGTATTAGATAAGAGGATTGGCATTACTTCGCATTGCATTTGCATCAGCTGTAAAAGCCTTGATATAGCATCGCCTTGGTATGGTGTCCAGTACTCATATATTTCTTTGCATGGCCTTGGTACGGCTTGTTGCATTCATGATTGTCATAGCTTAGCCTTGGTATGGCTAGTGCCATTGATAGAGTTCATGGCTCATGCCGAGCTTTTATATTCTCTGATATTTCTTCCCAGCACTGGTATTACACGCACTTACACCGCCCTCTAAACTTTTTATAAGCTTATGCACAATTGATGCGTGCAGGTGATTCTAGGCAGCCGTAGTAGCTAAGGAGCAGAGGAGCAGTGGATTGGATTGGCGCGAGCAGAGGACCTGTTGCAAACCTTTCCTTCCTTCTATATTATGCATTTCCTTTTGAGCCTTGTACCTCTAAAGTTTAAATTCTTAGTAGATTTTGTAATGCTGTTCCTGTAGTTATTATCTGTGGTTACTATGTTATGATCTTGGACATGCCCTTTATGAATCAGATTTATGTTATAGAAATCCTCCTGTAGGATCCCAGGATCGGAACCTAATGAATGGATGCCAGGAGCCAAGAATGGGGTACAATGGAGGTTGTCAGCACCGGAATCAGCTACTAAAATTCTTGTGAGTCTGGTCATTGAGTCCGGGGCATGACAACCTAGTCCTAAGGTCTTTCTAAGGTTTTATACCACCTGAGATATATCGAATATCTGATTCTTCTTTGGCTTGAACATAGTCTTGGACTTCATCTTGAACTCGAGCTTGATCTTTTCTTGAACATTAGCTGATCTTGAGCTTAATCTTCTCTTGAGTATGGACCGGTCTTAAGCTTGATATTTTCTTGATGTTGAGCTTGATCTTCTCTTAAACATAGACCGATCTAAAGATCTATTATCAAGTTGTTTTGTCTTTACAAAATTCAACAACTAAAGTGTTCTTAACATTTTAGCACTTACAAACATTTACCCCTGTAGTGCAACTAGAGTCTATTCGAATTCTTATGTCCATAACTTGTGCATTAAAATTTAAATTGTTCCAAATGGATGTAAAGAGTGCCCTCTTAAATGGGGTACTTGAGGAAGAAGTATACGTAGAACAACCGAAGGGATTTGTTGATCCCAAATATCATCATCAAGTGTATAGATTGAGGAAAGCACTTTACGGTCTCAAATAAGCCCCACTTGCGTGATATGAATGGTTAACGCAATTTTTGATTGACCACAAGTTCATTAGGGGAAGCACAGATAAAAGACTCTTTATTCAAAAGATCGGGGATTCTTTACTCATTGCGCAAATTTATGTGGATGACATAGTATTTGGTTCCACATGTGAGGAAATGGCTCATCTGTTTGCCTACGTAATGCAATCTGAATTTGAAATGAGCATGGTGGGAGAACTAAATTTCTTTCTAGGATTACAAGTAAAAAAAACTTGAAAAGTGTATCTTTATAAGCCAAACCAAGTATGAAAAAGAATTAGTAAAATGGTTCAGTCTTGAGTCGGGTCGTACACATCACACACACCTATGAGCACCACACTGAAGTTATGTAAAGACGTATATGGAAAAAGTGTGGATCCACATTTGTATCATAGCATGATTGGCAGCATACTCTATCTCATAGTGAGCCGGCCTGATATAGCTTTTAGCGTAGGAGCATGTGATCAGTTTCAGGTTAACCTAAAAGAATCACATATAACGGTTGTGAAGAGAATTATTAGATATGTGGCTGGGATCACAAATTTTGGCCTCTAGTGGTACCAGTTTGACACATCAACCACAATTATCGAGTACTTAGATGCTGATTGGGCCAAAAACATGGACGATAAGAAATCAACTAGCGGTGGGTGTTTTTACATTGGAAACTGCTTAGTATCATGGTATAGTTAGAAGTAGAATTCCATTTCATTACCCACCGCTAAAGTGGAATATATTGTAGCAGGTAACTGTTACACCTAGCTTCTGTGGATGAAACAAATGTTGATGGATTATGGGATTGAATAAAATTCAGTGACATTGTTTTGCAATAATACTAATGCCATAAATATCTCTAAGAATCTAGTGCAACATTTGAGAACAAAGCACATAGATATCCAACATCATTTCATTCGAGAACTTTTTGAAGAACATATTATATCACTGGACTATGTGCCTACTGAGTAATAATTGGCTGATATATTGACTAAACCCCTAAACGCAAATAGATTCAGAGATCTCTAAAAGTCAATTGGGGTGTGCGCTATGTAGGTAATTATCATCTTGTTTGGATTTATTGACAAACCTTAGGAATTGTAGCCTCTTTTTGAAATTTTATTTGTTCTTTTATTTTAATTTTAATTTTTTCATGTTTGTCCTCTTTGAGTGTACAATTACAAAACTTAGAATCTATCTTTGATGTACATCTAGAGTCTAGAGTTAGCCCCATGCACAACTAATAGAACACATCACATTACAACTTTTTAAAGAGGCGTGGCATTTCATTTCAAAATCCACCATTTGGGGATTTCCTTTGCTCCAACTACTCTTTGCCTTTGCCCAAGTCCCTTTTTTTTTAATCTCCAAGTTCTCCAAGCTCTCATTTTCTTTATTCACTCTAATAATCACTCATTCATGATTGGGTCACCTCCATCCTCGGCATGGTGTTTTGACAAGAAACGAAAGGTATTTGATTTGGGGAATTATCATATTCAATGGTAACAAAGAAAGAATGAAGAGAACAATCATCACATTTTATTTAATCTGAGTTCATTTACATCCTTAATATCTTTTGATTCCAAGACAAAGTATTTATAATTAAGAAATACAAGTGTTAAATAAGTTTAATGTCAATTTCAGCAACATCTGTTCACAACCCCAAGTGTAAGGTTGCGATGTAATAATAATCTCGGTGAGACCGAGGTCAAATCCACAAGCACTAATCTCGTGAGTATTCTGAAAGCAACTAGAAGAAGAACTAGAAAAAGATGAAAACCTAAATCTGGAAGCATAGATAGTAATTGTGAGAAATATAATGAAAAACTTAAGAAATTCAAAGGTGGGAAAATGGGGTTTCCAAGGATCCACTTGTAGAGATCAGGGAGATCTATGCTTGATTCATGAACACAACTGGAATCAGAGTCCCATCTTATCTAATTGGAAGATATCTCGGTAAAATCAAATCCGAACTTTCTTTGACCTAATTCTCAATGGAAGAGCGGTGTGAGAACTAGAAGTGATTCCATCACAAAACCATGCCCATGAGACAATGGCTCACAACAGGATTTACCAATCCCACGACATGAAAAGAATATACTTAAAGCTATCGCATATCCATTGTAATTTGAGTCACAACAAACCATTAAAAACTGAAAGTATTCCTTATAATCTAACTAGAATCAAAGCGAGTTCAATGTAAACATGAATCAAAGCAATAGAAACATCTCATCGCGCTACAAACTTCATCTCTTAACCCTAGCTAAGAGGTTTATCCAAGCATAGACATGATTGAACTAAAATCTCTAGAAGAAAACATGAAAAACTAAGGAATACAGGAAGAAAAACCCTTGGTGATAGCTCTCCACCCTTGTGCTTTGCTCCTCTAAACTCTAGATGTTGCTTAGGGACGTCCTAGGAACTCTTATTTATAGTTTTACAGTACCTCCTTTCGTACCGACTTGGAAAAATCTAGAAACTACCTCAAATTTATGCAATTCGCGTAAAATCTTTGATGCATCGAAGGTCTTTTAATATGATCTTCAATATAATCGAAGGCCTTTCGATAGCATCGAAAAAGGTCTAGAACTGTCCAGCAAGTTTGGCTTAAAATCCTGTATTTTTTTATATATCGAAGGTCTTTCGATATGTTCTTCGATATGACCTTCGATATATCGAAGGTCTTTCGATATGATTGAAGGCCATTTTGGCAATTTTTCAAAATTAGACTTTTCTGACCCTAGAATCTGTTTTCACGGCAATTTTCAGGATTCCTTTTCTTCACTTCAAATCTTCGATTCTCTTCCTTCATCACTTGGTTTCCTTAGATCTTTGGCATGTGAATTCTTCAATCTTGGTCTTCTGAGATCCAATCCTTAGCTTGGTGATTCTCGAGCATTAAATCCATGCTTTTAACATCTTTTTCAATCCAAGCTCTTAAATTCACCTTACAACACAAACATGATTAAAATAGAACATTAAGCATTATCATGTTCATAAAACTAAGTAATAAATAGGGTCCAATATGCAATATTTGACCCTCAACATAATCCTCAGCTAGCATTTTGCTAGTCCCGAGCAAAGTATGCGAAAAATATTTCGAGAAGCACAAGACAATTTCTATAAACTCAAATGGTTTTTGAAAAACAATCCAGATAATAGAATTCTAAGATACATCAATGTTGAGCATCACCTTCTCCTCAGATCCAGCACTTAGTAAATTTCACAATCTAGTTCAAAGTATTAATCCACAAATTAGAACAATTCTAAACATTGAGTTCTATGAGTGTATAATGAAGCTTAGACTTTTCATAATAAAAGATTCAATTCTCCATTCTCATGTTAACATTGATAATCAAAATAGCATTTAGGCCAACCAAAACTTTCCTTATAGTTCTGAGAAGGCCGATCTATATGTCCTAGAGGGGGGGGGGGGTGAATAAGACTATGCCAAATTAAAAAATAAATGCGAAATTTAAAGAATGATGGCACAAACAAATAGTGAATAAGCACAATAAATAGCAACATCAAATGTACTAGTCTTGAGAGGTTGATACAAACTTAGTTCTAAAAACAACCCAATACCAAAAACCAAAGGCTTATGGCAGGACAACCTTACTAGAACGTTTGTAAGTATCAAAAATTCAAACCAATAAAGAGCCAAAGGGCGTAGCAAATAAAATAAACTAAGTTATTACAATATTCCTACAAGTGCATAAAATAAATTACACCATTCACCACAAATGCTAAAAATAAATTACAACATTCACACACATAGGCACATTCAATCATCTACCACAACACCAAAAATTATAGTGGTTCGCTTGTGTGTATACCAACTATTAGAAAACAGCCACACAACTACTCCACTCCTAATATCCACTTCCTCGCGATATTAGCATTCACTATGAAAAAGGTTTTCCAAGGTTCACCTTAAAACCTCCACAATTGTGTCTTTGATTAGGCTTACATAATTCCAAAAACTCCACACTCTGAGATTTCTTGGATCACCTCAGACAAACCAAATAGAGATTTTTCTGGCACAACCTCAAAAACCAAAAAGAGATATACAAAAATGTAAATGTACTTATCTGGAAATTCTCCTTTGAAGAAGCCAAGTAGAACCGATTCAATGTAGAGGAAGATGTTCAATGTCCAGTCTCACAGATTAAAAGATTCTAGTTGTATATAATTTTTAAATTAAATCAACCTGGGCTAGCTTGATTTGATTTTGATCTCAAGAAAGGGGAAAACACAAATCCCTTCTTAAAGTAAGATTGGAATAGAGATCTCAAAAATAACAAAAGCTAATTAAAGAGAATATTAAATGAGCACAATATAGCTTAAAAATATCACAAACTTATCTCTCGGAGTGGTGTCTTGATTTCGCTTTAATGAATGAATAAACTTTGAAATTCATGCTCTATTTATAGGTGAAAATATTGTTCTCTGAATAGTCTAAGGGTTGGTTCGACTGATCGAAGGACCAATAAAATTTCAAATTTTCTGGCGCGATAAGATAAGGTCATTACTCGACTGGTCAAGTGGCTTGCTCGACTGGTCGAGTGGCCTGCTCTACTGGTCGAGCAATGCACTCGACTGGTTGAGTGGGACCAGAGAAGCTTGCTGGACTTTGAGTCGAGCCTGCACGACCGGTCGAGCAGTCTCCAGGACTGGTCGAGGGTCCAAAAGAAAATTCTGAAAAATAGCAACAAACCTTGGACTACTCGAGAAAACTCTTAGACTGGTCGAGCCAGTACTTAGACTAGTCAAACAAGGTCTAAGATTAGTCGAGAAAATGACCTATAATCATATGAAATGACCCACATACAATATGCAATGAATATGACACAATTTAGGGTTAATCTAGGGTCATCCAAACCTATTTGTGAGTAGGAACAAATGAAACATCATTCGCTTCAAATTCGTGAATACTTGTGATACTTGAAGCTTGAGTTTGAACTTAAGCTTGAGTTACGCTTGAGTTCTTGAATCTTTAGCATTCAGTAGTTGAACTTCAATCTTGAACTTGAGTTCTTAAATATGATCTTGAAACCATGAACTTTAACATGCTTCACTTCAACTTGAAGATGTGGACAAGATCGATGAAGATCCAGAGAACTTTGAAAATGTATAAACCGGATCACTTCAACTCAAAGCATGATACCAATACTAAATGGTTTGGCACAATAAAATTTCACAAAACAACGGGTGCTAGATTTACACAATAGTACTAACAATCTCCCCCTTTCTCAAATTTGTGACAAAATCAAATAAATAGAATCAAGCATAATAAAGAATCATGCACCATATATGCACAATAAAGAATCATGCACCATATATGCACAATAAAGAATCATGCACCATAAGAGTAATAAAAGATCAATAAACACATCTCCTTCACATTCCATTACTCCCCCTCAATCCAGGAGAGGTGATTTGCAAAATCTGTAAAATTTTCATACAAATACTTTTTCATACCTACACTTCATATTCCACAATCACACATCTCTACAATTTCTCTCCCTTTTTGTCACAAAAAGACAAAGAAAAGAAAGATAAAGATAAGAGAAGTAAATGAAATAAGATAGGAAATATCACCATGATAATCAAAATATCAAATGAAAGCACAATATCATGTCAACATACTAAAAAAGTAAAAGTATGTCCAAGAAATATTCCAACACATATGATCCCAACATAAATCAAAGAGTAGAAAGTATTAATATATGTCCAGAAAGAAATATACAGCTAATCAGATCCAGAAGATGGAGAAAGAATAAATGGATCTATCTGATGCAGTCCCTTATTAATGCGCCTAAGATATATGCGCATGTATTTAAATTGATTTTCTAGGGACACATGCATACCCTTTACTTTCTCCTCAAGGGATCGCATACACTCATCAAAATCAGACAACTGAAAGTCAAGATCAGCTGTAGAGTCTGACTCAATCTCATCAAATATGTCATCCATATTAACATCATCTGGAGGCAAAGCATCCTCCTCTTTAGTTGCTTCAGTTGCTCCTCCAGCACCCACATCAACTTGGCCTGGAGCCAACCTCAAATTCATTTTATTTATGTTCGAGTTGTTGAAGGGAAGATGGTTAATGGGAGCTTCTCCAACAGGCATAGCCATAAGACTATGTGCGGCTAAGACAGTCATAAGATAGGAAAATGGAATGTCACTTTGACCTAGATGGAGACAGAACTGAATCATGATGTAACAGATAAGAGATGGAAGACACATAGAGACACCAGTAACAATAGAGGGAAGAATGCGAACCATGAAAGTAGTGAGCTCAATCTTGTTACTAGACTTAGGATAGACATTAGAAATGAAAATACGATGGATAGCCCTATATTTGGGTAACATAAATTTGGAACTGAGCACATTCCCGGAACTCCCTTCCACATTCATGTTACATAACACTCTAGTGAGCATTCTTTTCTCAGACTCAAAAGGTTTTGCTACAAGAGTAAAAATAGGAATTCCGTCATCATTAACTAGAAGATCCATCAATCTAGATATTAAATGATGGTCTACTTTAATAGGACCTTCTCTAGTTGTAATTGTAAAAGTTAGATTCTCAGAAAAGAATTCAGTTATGCAAGCATACATGGCCTGCGTAATGGAACGGTATGTCAGACCGCCCCAATTTAAAATGTTATCCCACCCTACAGTTTGAAGGAGGGGAACAATGCCAAATGGTTCCAAGTGATTAGAGTTGATAGTCGGTTCAACAATCATGTTGCGTAATCGAATATCCCACACATACTTGGGATCTTCTTCGGGTGACCGAAGATGGCGCATCGTGATTGGAGTGGAACTAGAAGAAGAAGGACCACGAGTGGGTTTCTTCTTATGTCGACCTTCCATAGCAACAAGAAAGATAAGGAACACAAGCAATGCAAGAAAAGAATAAAAGGTTTCAAAGAAATCAGATTTTTAGTAAGAAAACCCAACAAACCACCATAAACCTTGAAATAAACTACAAAAGCAATGAAATGGAAGTGCAAAGAACTCAAATCTATAAGGAAATCAAAAATGATGCACTAATCATGAAGGAATCAAAGGTGGGTTCGACCAGTCGTAGTAGGGTTGGTAGGGGAAGATGAAACAAATGAAGAAAAAGTACTTTTTGCACAATAAAAACCCCCAAACTCGAGCGGCTCGACTAGTCAAGTGTGTACTCGACTAGTCGTGCACCACAAAAATTCTGCAATTTTACATATTTTTAAATTTTAAAATTTTACAAAAATAAATAAAATAAAAACATGCAATGTATTATAAATATACACAAACATTTCAGTTCATATTGCACATACCCATATCCAATTTCAACTTAGTAAACCTGTTTCTGTCAAGTGGCTTTGTAAAAATGTCAGCAAGTTGATTTTCAGTCTGAATATAATCCACTGAAATAATCTTATATAACGCTCCAAAAATCAGGGGTCAAGCAAAGCTCAACTCCCGAGATCTAACACATCACTTATGCAACATAAATAATAATGTTTAAATGTTGTCCATATTAGTGCGTTAAACATGAGAGGGATTATATTAAATCAGCATATCATACTCCAGAGATAATTAAATTAAGCGAGTGGAAGACTGAGATAGGTATATAAAGTATATAAATGTTTCTCAATCCCCAGAGTATGAGTATGATACCAGGCTGAATTTATACATGTATTGTTCCAAAATTTACAAAATCTCAAAGTGTAAATGTCCATTTAAACCATAACCCTGTAATCCCGGTGACCCAGCTCTAGGTCTACATAGACCCGCCTGAAAGCTGAACGTAGGAGAACTCCTCCTCGTCTAAGAAATCCGGCACCATCGCTTAAGCCACATCATCATCTACAACTAAAACAGGGTCTGGCTGGTGTTTTAAAACATCGTCCCAATATGGGAGTGAGTGATCAACTCAGTGGTACTATAAAGCAGAGGTTAACACGTTATCAATTCAGTCAAGTAGTAATGATAAGGCAGTACAACAATCATGTCCTAAGTACTCTTGTTAATGTAGGGATGTTATGTTATAATGATGCAAGCCCTCACCTTCACTCCCTTAGCAACTTCATCTAACGATCGTGCATGACAAACTCCCTAAACATGTGCTTCCTCGCCAAAGCACATGTAATGCGGTGCATGGTCGTGTTAGCCAAGTAATTGATTAGGCCTATTCATACAGTAGATTCGATAAGCTAAGGTACCTCCTTTTATATCATTAACCCAAACGGAGATCCATCTAGGGTCGTCAATCCTAGTTGTTCACATACGATAGGCAAGTTGCACGGCATCACCCGTAATAAAAAGTAGTGGATAGGTAAGTTCAATTGATTATACTCGAGGTCAATACAGGAGGCTCGTCACCTGAACGTAGGCCGATAGCTCGAATACAATGTCTTATACGACCGTATCCGGCTCATGAGTTTGGGTTGCTCACTGGACACTATGGGGAGGCTCGTCACCCCAGCGTAGGCTGACAACTTAACCACGGTGTCCCATACTATCATGCCCGGCTCATGAATCTTAGCGGATCATGGTACCATGGTTGAAATGAGCTTTACATTGGTAAGTGGTACCTTAGATTCAAGCAGTAGTGTCCATACATGGTAAACACACAATAGGCCAATCAGGTTATTTGATAAGTTTGATTGGTACGAGCGTACGCTGAATTAATCGACATAGAGTGCATAAGCATTCCACATGTCTTAACCACTGTTGTCAATCATCATACAGCTCAGATTCATCGAGCGTATCCAATGTGGCGAGAATAATTCGGCCACTCAATCAGGAACTGTTACCGATTGCTTGGACTACATTGTAGTCCCAATCATACTCAAATGCAACATGTGGATACATGTGATATTCATAACAGCATTTAACAAACAATTTTAAATATAAATCCCATTTGAGCATTTTATCAAACACGTCAAACATATTGTTATACATATGCATTTCATCCGTAAATCACGTAGTAGCAATTTAGATTACATGAAGGAGACTATAAATATGGATAAGGTAGTTGAGAATCCTATCTCAACACCTTTATTAGTTAAACACTTAGACTACACATTACTACATACATGAACTAACTTAGTTACAACATATATTATGGCAAATCCTTTCACAAACGAGTTGTCATACATACAACAAACATGTATTCTCGATTAATAGTCATGGCAAGTACAAATCATAATTTCAATTTCATTCAAACATTTCAACAAACCCATGGAATGCATTATATATTCACATAGTTCACACATGTATAATTTGTCGAATACATCGTAACTAAGATACTATGGCAGCAATCAAGTCAAACATAAATCATTATTGACATTAAAAGCCTTGAAAACCATAACCTAAATGTTTATACTCCGCACCTTTTGTCGGATTGCTCGTTTCGAACTCTGTTCGAACACAACGTTCCCGAAAACGGAACGATGGCACTATACGATGAAATAGGTTAGCTATTTCATTGATTATTCTATTTGGGTTTCTAAACCAAGATTAGGGTTAGGATTCCTTACCCAAATCGTAGTCGAACTGAGTTGAGTAGTGTAGTAGAGAGGCGATCTAGTGCGTGTAACCGTAAGAGAGTAACACCGCCACGATCTCCCAAACTCTCACTCTTCTCCTCTTTTCTCTCTTCTCTCTCCTAGGGTTAGAGGAAATTCGTATGAGAAAGGGGTGGGGTAGTTTAAGGGCCTTATATAGGCTCAAAGCTGATGTCAATGCCCTAGGGCCATGGTATACTTGGGTTATAGCCAAAGGGTACCTGTTTCTGATGAACGGGGCCCATCTAGAGGTCCATTGTCCAGATACATCATGGAGTAAGTTCCCAGACCATGGATCTAGGTCAGGATGCGATTTCAGCACGTTTAGATAGGCCAATCAACTGGGACGAACCCGTATCAGATCAATGGTCGTTGTCACTCGATCAGGGCCACAAGTATACGGATATGTGCAGGGAAATTTCCCTGATCCATGGGTGTATTTAGGTCAGAATCTGATGGTCTGAAGTCTTCAATTTCACCCATAAGTGAATGGTCCAATTCACTTAAGTTTCAGTCCATTTTCTAAATATATTCGCGTTTCTCACACACTTCGCTCAGGGCTCAAGTTGTCTGTGCGTTTCTGGATAATGTTTGGACTCGATTCCCATGATGGTTGTCAAGCCCAATAAGGTGGTCATAACCTTATAGTTTCATGGTCATCGGATTTTTGACGCGCCGTCCAGGTCCGGTACGGAGTTTCAATGTGCTCTTGAGAGCAACTGGGTTTTAGGATTTTTTCGAGGTTTTTAGGTAAAGTTGAGTAAGCAATTTTAATGGTTTTAGGTCTTGCAGTCTCTATAGGTAATGGTTTAAGCTAATCCACTAATTAATTTAGTTTGCTACTTAATTAATTTCCACAAAATTCGGTCTTTAGTAATTTCTGCCTGAGGTGGTACTCGGGTCTTTGTACGGATTTTTTCGAGACGTTATAATCTACCCCCTTAAAGAAAAATTTTATCCCTGAAATTAGTACCTTTTCTTACTCTTGAGGATCTGAGGGTAGTTCTTATGGACCTCGGCTTCTGTTTCCCAAGTAGCCTCTTTCTCAGTGTGATGAGTCCGCAATACCTTCACAAGTGGAATAACTTTGTTGTGTAACACCTGTTCCTTCCTATCAAGAATACGTGTTGGTCGTAGCACATAGGTAGCATCTTCACTTAGCTGCACCTGCTCCCACTTGATAATGTGGGTAGGGTTAGGAACGTATTCTTCAGCATCGATACGTAAAATACGTTGTGCATGCCTATGAGTGGTGTAGACAAAGCAAGGCGATATGCTACCACACCCACTCGGTCTAGAATCTGAAATGGACCAATGAATCTCGGTATGAGTTTCCCTTTCTTACCAAACCAAAGGACTCCCTTCATTGAGAAAACCTTAAGAAATACATGGTCTCCCACTTCAAATTCTAACTATCGCCGTCTGGTATCGAGGTAACTCTTTTATCTGCTCTGGGCTGTGAGAAGTCGACGCCTGATAATGTCGATCTTCTCTGAGGTCACCTATATTAAATCTGGGCCAATCAAACTCTTCTCGCCAACTTCTGCCCAATAATGGGGTGCTCGACATAGGCACCCATACAATGCTTCGTAGTGAGCCATGTCAATGCTCGCTAAGAAGCTGTTGTTATAAGCGAACTCAGCATAGGGAAGACAGTCATCCCAACTATCCTTAAAATCAAGCACATAAGCTCGCAACATATCTTTTAGTATTTGATTTACTCTTTCCGTCTGCCCATCAGTCTGTGGGTGGAATGTGGTACTAAACTTCAGTTGCACTCCCATTGCTTCCTGTATTCGAGTCTAGAAGATAGACGTGAACCACATGTCTCGATCCGACACAATCTCTATAGGCACTCCATGCAGCCTCAAAATCTCCTTGATGTACAGCTTGACTAAATCATCTACTGAGTTTAAAACTCTAATCGGGAGGAAATGAACCGATTTCATCAATCGGTCCATAATCATCCAAATGGACTCATGCCCCTTTCTCATCTTTAGTAACCCAAAAATGAAATCCATAGATATGAAATCCCAGTTCCACTTGGCTATGGGCATAGGTTGAAGTAAACCAGGAGGTCGGCGATGCTCGGCCTTGACTTACTGGCACGTGAGACAATGGGATACATAATCAGCTATGTGAGCTTTCATGTTGTCCCACCAGTACGAATGCTTCATATCCTTATACATCTTCATACTGTCAGGATGCATTGCCATCCTTGAATTGTGAGCGGCATCAAGGACTTCCTTTCTCAAGTCTTGGAGATTCAGAACGCATAGGCGGCTGCGATATCTCAAACCTCCATCTAAGCCAACCCTCCATTTGAAGTCTTCACTGTCACTCGCGCATTCTCTCATCTTCACCAACAGTTCATCTTCCTTCTGAGCCACAATGATTCGGTCATCAACAAGTGGTTGTATGTGGATGTGTACGATGCTCTTGAACAGCTCCTCTACTGTAAGCTTCTGTTCGAAGTCTCGCATGAACTCTACCATATTCTATTCTTCTATCATTAGTGGAGCTACAAATTCTATCGTCTTCCTACGACTCAATGCATCGGCCACAAGGTTGGCCTTGCCAGGGTGGTAGGAGACCACAAACTTGAAGTCTTTTAAGGTTTCCATCCAACGTCACTGCCTTATATTTAGGTCTCTCTGCGTGAATATGTACTTGAGGCTCTTATGATCGCAAAAGAGCTCGAACTCCTCTCCATAGAGGTAATGTCTCCAGAGCTTTAATGCGAAGATAACTGCTTCCAATTCCAGGTCATGTGTGGGTTAGTTCTCTTCATGTTTCCTCAACTGTCGCGATGCATAGTCAATCACTCTGTCCCTTCACATAAGAACACAACTCAAACTAACATGAGACGCGTCGGTGTATATAGTGTATCTGACCCCTTGCTCTGGCAATACTAGCACAGGTATGGATGTCAGCTTGTCCTTTAATTCCTAAAAGGCTGCTTCTGC
The DNA here is from genome assembly GCF_029962835.1 of Magnolia sinica. Taxonomy (NCBI): domain Eukaryota; kingdom Viridiplantae; phylum Streptophyta; class Magnoliopsida; order Magnoliales; family Magnoliaceae; genus Magnolia; species Magnolia sinica. Next base: position 50,873,344 of record NC_080580.1, read on the forward strand.
TTTCTCGTTCCAGGCGAACTTAAGATTTTTTCGAGTGGATTGCGATAACGGTCGAGCTATCTTGGAAAAGTCTTTAATGAATCAGTGATAGTAGTCGGCCAGTCTGAGGAAACTTCTGACTTTTGTTACTGAACCAGGCTGTTCCCAATCATGTACCACGATCACCTTAGCAATACCTTCCTTTGACACTACATGTCCCAGGAACTTGACTTCTTCCTTCCAGAAATCGCACTTCTGGTATTGTATAAACAATTGATTCTTCCTGAGAGTCTCGAAGACTACTCGCAGGTGTTCTTCATGATCCTTCCAACTCTTAGAGTATATCAGGATGTCATCTATAAACATGATGATGAATCAATATAGATACGGCCGAAACATCCGGTTCATGAGGTCCATGAACACGGCTGGTGCATTTGTAAGCCCAAATGACATCACAAGGAATTCATAGTGCCCAAAACTGGTTCTGAACGCTATTTTCTACACGTCTTCATCCCTAACATGCAACTGATGATAACCAGACTACAGGTCGATTTTTTAAAATATTGCGCCCCTTTCAACTGGTCAAATAGGTCATCTATCCTGGGCAGAGGAAACTGGTTCTTGACCATGAGTGATTCAGCCTGCGATAATCAATACACAATCACAGTGATCCATCCTTCTTCGTTGTAAACAATACAGGTGCTCCCCAAGGAGATACGCTAGGCCATATGAAACCTAATTCCAATAAATCATCTATTTGTCTCCTCAATTCCTCCATTCACATGGAGGCATGCGGTATGGTGGTAAGGAAATGGGCATCGCACCAGGCACAAGGTCGATAGTAAAGTCGATCTCATGCTGAGGAGGTAGTCCAGGTATCGTCCTAAACACGTCCATGAAATCTTGGACTACAGGGATGTCCCCAAGTGTTGAACTATCAACACTTTCCAATATGAAAGCGTAACAACTTATGCGGTAGGGCCAACTGACCTAAACTGGAAAAGTAAAGGTCGCGCCCTCAGGTCCATGGGTTGTCACCAATCTGGTATCGCAGTCGATCTCCGCCTTCATCTCGGTGAGCCAGTCCATACCGAGGATGATATCATAATGACATAGTGGGGCAACGATCAGGTTAACAAGCATTGTTCTACTTCCTAAGTCTATCGAGCAACCCTTACAAATCTTGGTAGTGTCTAAGAAGGTCCCTGTGGTGGTAAGGAGTCTCACCCCAATCATAGGAGCAGTTCCCAACACTAGTCGCTTGAATGTTGCGCATGATATTTTTGAAATGGTGGACCTGGTATACACCAACAGAAATACGGGTGTACCTTGGATGTGGGCAGTGACTTTGAAAACTAATGGTATTATGGTTGCTGACTAGGATGCTTCAGCTGTAAGTGCATGTACAAGTGTTTGTTGTGAACGATTCGGCTGCGCTGCCATAGGTCATTGAGGTGACCTACGTTGAGGTACAGGTGGTCAGTAGAATGGCTATGCTGGCTGTGTCGATTGTAGAGGTGGAGCTGATATAGCTTGTGGTAACTGACAGTTGATCTTCTGAGGTGGCGTAAAGTCGTTATCTCTCATCTTAGTAAAATAATAAGTGTTTGTATGGCCCATCCTCTTACAGTAGGTACACCACAAATCTAATCACCTCGGCTGGGTCAGTGGAGCCATAAGCCTGGGAGGTGAATCGGCACGTGGCCTCTTGCCGAGGAATGGTTGGTTCAGCAAATCAGGTCGAGGCCTTGGGCCCAAGGGCATACGTGTATGAGATTGTTTGTCTCCATCCGGCTCTGCTCGTAGGGACATGTTCACTAGCTCAGCATAATTGGGAATGCTAGTGCAATACTGAAATGGCCAAGCTATATGTCCTAGAGGAGGGGTGAATAGGACAATGACAAATTTAAACAATAACAACAGAATATAAATGAATAAAAAATAGCACTATTAATAAATCACTATATTGGAATATACAGCAACCTCAAAAAGAGAGATTGATATCAATGTTGTCTAAGGACAACCTTACACCATAAAAACCAAAGGTTATGGCAAGACAACCTTATTTCTAGAACAAACTAAATATCAAAAACTCAAACAGAAAAGAAACAAATGAAATAGCAAGAAATAAATTCTAAACTATTACAACATTCCCCACAATGCTTGAAATATAAATATTACAACATTCACATTCACATATACATCCCATAAATCTGAATGATCAAAGATAAAAAATATAAATCACACATCCACAAAACACAAAGAGTTATAGTGGTTCACCTGTGTGTACACCAACTGTTAAAAAACAGCCACACAGATTGCTACTTCACTCCTAATATCCTCACACAGGGGATATTAGCATTCACTATCAAAATAGGTTTTCACAGGTTCACCCAAAACCTTCACAATTGTGTCTTTTTAGAAAAGGGCTTACACAATTCAAAAACCCTCACTTATGAGTTTTCTGGCTCTCCTTAGATAACCAACACAATGAGATTTTTCTAGCTTAATCTCAAATAAAACCAAAATAAAATTTACATAAATGTAAAATACCTGGATTTCTCCTTTTGTTGTAGCCCGAAAGAACCAATCAGAGTAGAAGATCGAATGTAGAAGTCCAAAGTCCAATACTTACTTTAAAATGGTTCTAGGTTCTAATTGATTTTAAATTAAACCAGTTAGGCTAGCTATATTTGATTTTGATTCCAAAAAGAAGGAATATCATAATTCCTCTTTTCAATTAAGATTGGAATGTAGAAACAAAATCAAATTAATAAAGCTAACAAAAGATAATATAAATTATGCACAAAGTAGCTTAAAATGAACACAAACTTATCTTAGAGTGATCCCTTGATTACTCTAAAATTTGTACTCTATTTATAGTTGCAGAAACTCAGCTACGACTGGTCCTGAGGACACTACAACTGGTCGTAGGAGAAATGGATTTTTTGAATTTTTAGTGCGATCGGATAAAACCGTTCTACAACTGGTCGTAGGGTGTCTACGACTGGTCGTATGCCCTCTACGACTAGTCATAGCATATCCACGACTGGTTATAGGACACAAAGATTGGTTGCTTAGTTTGAGTCGTAAAACCAGGACTGGTCGTAGGATGAGTCGACACTGTTCACACGATCGGTCGAACAGAGTCCAGGACTAGTCGTGGATGAATAGAAAATTCCAAAAAATTGCAACCAACTTAGGACTGGTCTTGGAATTTCTTGGACTAGTCAAGGCAGTGCTAGGACTAGTCGAACAAGGTTCAGGACTAGTCTTAGAATAGTCCAATTCCATGTAAAATGATTCAATTGAATTATGTATTCAAAATGACCTACCCTAAAGATAATCTAAGATCAATCATACCTTGAAAGTGAGGTATAAACATCGAGACTTCATATCTTCAGATGATAAATGACCTTTGAAGATTGTGAAGCTTGAGATCTTTGAAGTTGATGTAGCACTGAACATGAAATCTTCTATAGCTTGAATAATAATTCATCTTGCGTTGTACACTGACTTGAGTCTTGAACAAGATCACTTCTACTGTTGTAGCTTGTACTTGCATTCTACTGTAATAGCTTCTACTTGCATTTCTTGAAGTAGTTTGAAGTAGTTCTTCGTTCTTGACTTGAAGTAAAGTGCTTAGAGCGGTGATGCAATGTCTTGAACATTTATAACAATGAACTACGCAAGACATAAATTGAGGTTTTGGCACCACAAAATTTGACAACCAAAGGAGCATAAAACCATAGCACTTACAATCTCCCCCTTTGTCAAATTTGTGACAAAACACTCAACAATAATATAACCAATATGAATACAAAAAAAAATATGCACAGGTTATAAAAGAAAAAAAAAACCAGTTATAACTTAGTTAAAGAATCAAGCACCAGTTGTCATCACATATCAAGATGACGTAGGCAGAACACCTCCTTACTCCACCTGAGTAGCACACATATATCTAAAAAAATGCTACTCTACCACAATCCATATTCCATCAACATATGAATTCATATGCAAAACCATATAAATTCTCCCCCTTTTTATCACAATATGACAAAGGAAAAAGAAAAATGGAAAAGGATAATAAACAGGAGTAATCAAAGAGTCAAGATATAACCAAATTAAAGTCCGCATACCATGAACTAGTTTAAACAAAGTCAGCAAGCTATAGTCAGCAAACCAAATAAAGTTTAGAACCTAACAAAAGTAGACTTAAAGTTATTATAGACCAAAGAGTAAATCACTTAATCAGATTCTGAGGAAGGAGCAGGTATGGTAGGATCAAGTTGATGAAGGCCCTTGTTTAAGCACCTAAGATACTTCCGTATATATTTAAATCGTAAATCATGGGTAATATTTATATTCTCTACCTTCTCCTCAAGTGCACGCAGACGCATATCAAACTCAGATGGTTCATAATCAGGATCATTAACAGAATCAGACTCAATTTCATCAAAAATATCATCCATGTTTATGTCATCAGGAGGAAGATCATCAGCTTCTTCTCCATTCCCAGCTTCAGCTCCATCACCACCAACATCCACTTAACCAGGAGCCAATTCCAATTTCATCTTGTTTATATTTGAGTTGTTAAAAATAAGATGATGGATGGGAGCCTCTCTAATAGGCATAGTAACCAACATATGAGAAGCTAAAATAGTCATAAGAAAGGCAAATGGAATATCACTATGACCTGGATGGAGACGAAACTGAATGATGGAATGACATATTAAAGATAGAAGACAAACTTTAGTACCAGAGACGACAGAGTGCAAAACACGAACCATAAAGGAAGTCAGTTCTATTTTATTACCAGAACGTGGATACAGATTTGAAGTAAAGATTCTGTAGAGGACTCTGTATCTAGGTAACAAGTACTTTGAGGGGAGCGCATTCCCTTTATGAGTCCATTGCACATCCATATTACATAATGCTCTGGTGAGCATTTGTTTTTCTGATTCTGAGGGTTTTTCAGTTAGAATATGAATAGGAATACCCTCATCATTAACAGGTATTTTCATAAGGTAAGATATTAGATGACGATCTACATCAAAAGGGCCTTCTCTAAAATCTATTTTAAATGTTAAATTCTCAGCAGAAAAATCAGAGATACATGCGAACATGGACTAAGCAATAGATTGGTATGCAAGCCCACCCCAATGTAAAATGTTATCCCATCCTACAGATTGGAGGAGTGGAATGATACCAAAAGGAGCAATGTGGTTAAGATCAACAACTCTTTCAACACTAACCTTGCGCAAACGCAAATCCCATACATATGAGGGATCATTTTCAAGTGACCGAAGATGGCGTCGAGTTATTGGAGTAGATCTCGAAGAAGATGGACCACAGACTATTTTCTTTTTCCCTCTAACATCCATTGGCAACAAGAAATTCAAAGAACTAAGGAGATGCAAAAGATGAGAAATGGGTTTTCTCAAAATCAGAAATTTGAGAAGAAAACCCCAAATAACCCAACAAAGCTTAAAATCAAGCACTCCAATGATGAGATTGAAGTAAATGGACCATGAATCTACAAGCAAGACTGAAAAAATGCACTAACCTTGACGAATCACACTGTAGGGTTCGACTAGTCGTGCCACGGCTTGTTAGAGAGCAAGATAGAAATGAGGAAGATGAAGATTTTCCCCAAATAAAAGAGGACAGCGTGCTCCACGACCGGACTTGAGCTGTCCTCGACCGATCGTACCAGGACCGGTCGAGTACACCCACGACTAGTCGAGTATCAATAAAAATATGCATTTTTCATAAAAATTTGAAATTTAACCAAATAAATTATCAAATATATATATACACTATGATACATATATGCATGAATAATCAATTTTGAATGCACATACCAAGATCAAATTTTAATTTATTAAACCGACTTTTGTCAAGCGGTTTAGTGAAAATGTTAGCAAGTTGAGTCTCAGTCGGAATGTATTTTAAAGAGATTATTTTTTCTTCCACTAATTCACGAATATAATGATACCTAATATCAATGTGCTTGGTACGTGAATGTTGGATTGAAATTTTTGAAATATTTATAGCACTGGAATTATCGCAATATAGAGCCATTGAATCCTATGTAATTCCATAATCACTTAACATACGTTTCATCCAAACAAGCTGAGTACAAGCATTTCCAGCTGCGATGTATTCAGCCTCAGCCGTAGAGAATGATATAAAACTTTGCTTCTTACTAAACCAAGAAACTAAACAATTTTTGATATAAAAATAACCACCACTGGTTGATTTCCTATCGTCGATATTTCCAACCCAATCATCATCAGTGTACCCTGCCAACTAAACACTAGTATCATATGGATACCAGAGACCCAAATTAACTGAACTTACGACATATCACATAATCTGCTTAACAGCAGTTAACTGAGACTCTTTAGGATCAGACTGATATCTAGCGCAAATACCAACACTTAAAACCATATCTGGTCTACTAGCAGTTAAATAAAGTAAACTGCCAATCATACTACGATATAACTTAGGATCAACATTTTTACCTGTAGGGTCCTTTGAGAGTCTTAAGGTTGTACTCATAGGAGTATCAAAATTTTTACCATTCTCAAATCTGAACTTTTTGATTAAGTTCAGAGCAATTTGGTTTAAGAAATAAAAATACCATCAGGTTGTCATTTTACTTGCAACCCAAGAAAATAGTTCAATTCCCCAACCATACTCATTTCGAACTTAGATTTCATTAAATCTGCAAACTCAACAGTCATGTTAGAACAGGTAGATCTATAAATAATATCATCAACGTAGATTTGAACCATTAAGATATCATCGTTATGTTTCTTAACAAACACAGTTATATCAACACTTCCCATTTGAAAGTTATGACTTAGTAAAAACTTAGTCAACTTTTCATACCATACCCTGGGAGCTTGTTTTAAACCATAAAGAGTCTTTTTTTAGGTGATAGACATGATCAACACTCTTAGGGTCTTCAAAACCTGTTGGTTGTTCAACATACACTTCTTCATGTAGATCGCCATTTAAGAAGGCACTCTTTACATCCATTTGATAAATTTTAAATTTTCTAAAACAAGCGATGGATATGAATAGTCTGATTTATTCAAGATGAGCTACTGGGGCAAAGGTTTCATCAGAATCAATTCCTTCAATTTGAGTGTACCCTTGTACAACCAATCTAGCCTTGTTTCGAATTATATTACCAAGTTCATCAAACTTATTTTTGAAAATCCACTTAGTACAAATAATATGTTTATCTTTAGGTCTAGGAACAAGATACCAAACATCATTTCTCACAAATTGGTTAAGCTCTTCTTGCATCGCAACTATCCAGTTTTCGTCAGCAAGAGCTTCTTTTACGTTAGCCGGTTCTATCTGGGATGTGAAACATACGTAATTACATGTCTTCAAGTTGTCTACGAGTGCGCACACCAGTGAGAGGGTTTTTAAGAATTTGAGTGGTTGAATGATCTTTAACAGTCCTCAATTCAGAATCAGTTTGATTTAATAAAGTATCTGGTTTGTCAATTAAAAGAACTTCATCATTATCTGAACTTGGGGCAAGTGTATTCAAGTGATCATCTATGACCACATTTATAGATTCTTGAATAACACTGGTCCTTTTGTTCAGTACTCGATATGCGCGACTATTTAAAGAATATCCTAAAAGATCCCTTCATCACTTTTAGTATCAAACTTTTTCAAATTTTCACGGTCACGTAGAATATAGCACTTACTGCCAAAAACTTGAAAGTATTTGATAATAGGCTTCTTATCGAACCACATTTCATAAGCAGTTTTATTATTAGATTTACTCGTATATTAATTATATAACAAGTAGTATTAACAGCTTCAGCTCAAAGATTTTTAGATAGCTTCATACTATTCAACATTACATTAGCCATTTCCTGAAGCACTCTATTTTTCCTTTCTACAAGTCCATTTTGTGAGGAGTTTTGGGCGCAGAGAATTCATGTGATATTCCTTGATCGTTACAAAATTTCTCAAAACTCCTATTCTCAAATTCAGATCCATGATTACTACTAATCTTACAGACTTGAGAACATTTTTTCGTTTGAATCCATTTGAGAACTCTTTTTATTTCATCAAGGGTTTCTGACTTATCTTTTAAGAAAGCTACCCAAGTGAATCTGGTAAAAGCGTCCACTATTACCAAAATGTATTTTTTTCCACCTTTACTTTCCATCCTGGTAGGTCTTATAAGATTCATATGGAGAAGCTCGAGTGGTCTTGATGTGGCATTAGAGTTCACCTTCTTGTGAGAGCTCCTTGATTGCTTGCTTATTTGGCATTTGTCACATATTTTGTCTATCTTTTGTAATTTAGGTAGACCTTTTATTAGTTCTCTTTTGCTCAGTCTATATAATTTACGGTAGTGTACATGTCCAAGACATTTATGCCACAAATTAATCTCATCGGTATGGACCATGTAACACGTTTGACTAGATGAGCTGGATTCACTAACAATAAAGCAGTTTTCAGAAGTTCTGTGACTAGTTAATATTACTGAACCCTTATTATTTAGAATTTCACAACCTTGGTTAGAAAATCTTACACTATGATAGTTATCTCATATTTGAGATATGCATAATAAATTGTGTTTTAACCCTTCAACGTATAAAACATTTTTAAACAAAGGGAGGTTATAGAGTTGAACCGTACCTTAGCCAATAATCTTGCAATTACTGCCATCGCCGAATGTGACTGAACCATCAGTCATGTCTTTAAGATCGGTGAATAGACCTTTATCACCAATCATATGCCTTGAACATCCACTGTTTATGTACCACTTTGAATGGCTTGTAGATTTGAAAGCAGTGTGGGCAACCAAGCAGGTAACCTTAGGAACCCATTTCATAACTGTTTTGGGTTTAGGAGTATAGTGGGTCTTCTTTTGATTGTAGTTATTATTAGAGTGACCCACTGAGTTAGATTTTAAGAGCTCCTCAAGAAGATCAACTATTTTCTCAGCTAAAGTGTTTCAGTTCTAATTTTTATAGTTGATATAGATGTTTTTAGATTTTTGAAAAGTTTTAGAATTTTTTGAAAAATTTTGATTACTTTTCCCTTTTGAGTTCGACGTTTCTCCTCTCACAAACTTGGGAGGAGTTTTCTTCTGTTTAGGAGGAATATTCTTATCGAAGCCCAATCCAGATCGGTTGCCATATTTTCTTGATCCGGATAAAAGTTTTTCTAACTTTGGATCACCTTGGGCATATCACCATGTATCCTTTAAACTCAAAAGAGAAGAGACTTCAAGTTTAAGTTTTTCATTTTCAGATTTCAAATTTTCAATCTGGGAGGTTTGAATTCCAAATTACATTTGCATTTTTCAAAACAATTTGAAATATGGGATTTTTCTAAAACAAGAGACTCAAAAATTTCTTTAAGCTTTGAAAATTTTTCTTTTTGAAGTTTAAGTTTCACAGCAATTTTACAACTTTCCTTGTATAGGGCATTGTAAGCATCTTGAAGATCATCTTCATTTTCACATTCACTATTTAGATTTTCTTCACTTATTGAATCATTATCTGAAAATGTGAATTTGGCTAGAGTCATAAAGGCTTTAACTTCACTGCCCGACTTGGTTTTAGAATCTTCTGAATCAGAAGAGGCTTCAGAATCAGAGGATTCATCCCAAGTAGCCAACATACTCTTCTTTTTGGGTTTGTCCATTTTAGGACACTTATTTGCTAAATGCCCATAGTCTTAGCAGTTGTAACATTGACTATCTTTTAAAGATTTTCAAGTCTTAGATTTAGATTTAGATATTTTCTTATCATTTGCTTTTTGAAAATCGACCCTCTATTTACTTTTGAAAATTTTGTAAAACATTTTCGCTAAAAGGGTCATATCGTCTTCAAAATTTTCTAAATCAGAATTATTTTCTTGAGAAACATTTTTAGAAGACTTAAGGGCAATAGATTTACCTTTAGGAGCTTTAAAATTTAACTCGTAGGTTTGTAAAAACCCAACTAATTCTTCTACCCTCATAGTATCCATATCACGAAGTTCCGGGATCGCAGTTACCTTAGAATTATACCGCTCAGGAAGTGAGCGTAATATTTTTGCACACACTTTACTTTCTAGGATTTTATTTCCAAGACCCCACATAAAGTTCACAATGTCATTTAATCTAGTGTAGAAGTCCATAAACATTTTATTTTCTTCCATATGTATTTCCTCAAATTTAGTTGTGAGGATTTGGACTTTAGATTTCTTGACAATTAATGTACCCTCGTGTGTCATTTCTAAAATATCCCAAGCTTACTTTGCATAATCACAGGATATAATTCTTTTGAATTCATCCGGTAATAGTGCGCAAGTAATTGCATTTAGTGCTTTTGCATTTGCACTACTCTCACTTTTCTGAAGTGTGGTCCATGAGAAATAAGGTGTTACTCTCATTGATTTTGAACCATCGATCCCAGTTACTTCAGTGGTAGGAGGGGTCCATTCATTCACTGTGGCTAGCCACACACTTTCATCCATGGATTTAAGGAAGATCCTCATCCTGGCTTTTCAATAGGCATAATTGGTGCCATCAAAAGGTGGAGGCCTAGTGACTAAAAGGCAATCAAAATTTGACATCTTATATATAGCTTAGATCGATTAGCTCAGGAAATAAATCTAAATAATAAGAATTAAAATGAGCTATTAGGCTCTGATACCACTTGAAATGGCCAAGCTATATATCCAAAAGGGGGAGGGTGAATAGGACAATGACAAATTTAAACAATAACAACAGAATATAAATGAATAAAAGATTGCACTATTAATAAATCACTATATTAGAATGTAAAGCAACCTCAAAAAGAGAGATTGATATCAATGTTGTTCTAAGGACAACCTTACACCATAAAAACCAAAGGTTTATGGCAGGACAACCTTATTTCTAGAACAAATTGAATATCAAAAACTCAAACAAAAAGGAAACAAGTGAAATAGCAAGAAATAAATTCTAAACTATTACAACATTCCCCATAATGCTTAAAATGTAAATATTACAACATTCATATTCACATATACATCCCATAAATCTGAATGATCAAAGATAGAAAATATAAATCACACATCCATAAAACACAAAGAGTTATAGTGGTTCGCCTATGTGTACATCAACTGTTAAAAAACAACCACACAGATTGCTACTCCACTCCTAATATCCTCACATAGGGGATATTAGCATTCACTATCAAAATAGGTTTTCACAGGTTCACTCAAAACCTTCACAATTGTGTTTTTTTAGAAAAGGGCTTACACAATTCAAAAACCCTCACTTCTGAGTTTTCTGGCTGTCCTCAGATAACCAACACAATGAGATTTTTCTGGCTTAATCTTAAATAAAACCAAAATGAAAATTTACAGAAATGTAAAATACCTGGATTTCTCCTTTTGTTGCAGCCCGGAAGAACCAATCGGAGTAGAATATCGAATGTAGAAGTTCAAAGTCCAATACTCACTTTAAAATGGTTTTAGGTTCTAATTGATTTTAAGTTAAACCAGTTGGGCTAACTATATTTGATCTTGATTCCAAGAAGAAGGAATATCACAATTCCTCTTTCAATTAAGGTTGGAATGTAGAAACAAAATCAAATTAATAAAGCTAACAAAAGAGAATATAAATTATGCACAAAGTAGCTTAAAATGAACACAAACTTATCTCAGAGTGATTCCTTGATTTTACTTGAATTGAGTTATGAAACTCTAAAATTCGTACTCTATTTATAGTTGCAGAAACTCAGCTACGACTGGTCCTGAGGATACTACGAATGGTCGTAGGAGAAATAGATTTTTTGAATTTTTAGCACAATCAGATAAAACTGTTCTACGACTGGTCGTAAGGTGTCTACGACTGGTCATACGCCCTCTACGACTAGTCATAGCATATCCACGACTGGTTGTAGGACACAAAGATTGGTTGTTGTAGTTTAAGTCGTAGAACCAGGACTGGTCGTAGGACGAGTCGACACTGTTCACACGACCGGTCGAACAAAGTCCAGGACTAGTTGTGGGCGAATAAAAATTTTCAAAAAATTGCAACCAACTTAGGACTGGTCTTGGAATTTCTTGGACTGGTTAAGGCAGTGCTAGGACTAGTCGAACAAGGTTCAAGACTAGTCTTAGAATAGTCCAATTCCATGTAAAATGATTCAATTGAATTATGTATTGAAAATGACCTACCCTAAGGACAATTTAAGGTCAATCATACCTTAAAAGTGAGGTATGAACATCAAGACTTCATATCTTCAGATGATAAATGACCTTTGAAGATTGTGAAGCTTGAGATCTTTGAAGTTGATGTAGCACTGAACATGAGATCTTCTATAACTTGAATAACAATTCATCTTATGTTGTACACTGACTTGAGTCTTGAACAAGATCACTTCTACTGTTGTAGCTTGTACTTGCATTCTACTGTAGTAGCTTGTACTTGCATTTCTTGAAGTAGTTTGAAGTAGTTCTTCGTTCTTGACTTGAAGTAAAGTGCTTAGAGCAGTGATGCAATGTCTTGAACATTTACAACAATGAACTACGCAAGACATAGATTGAGGTTTTGGCACTACAAAATTTGACAACCAAAGGAGCATAAAACCATAGCACTTACAGAACATACCTTCGATGTCATCGAAGGTGTCTTCGATGTCATTGAATGGTGTTCGAGGAATCAAGAATACGTCCAAAATAGTCCAGTGAGTTAATCCAATAATTCTCAAAAAAATCGATGTCATTGAGAAGGTCTTCGATATCATTAAGGAGGACTTCAAGTAATCGAACATTGTGCCCAATGTGTGTTATGCCCCAAACTCGAGTACCGGGCTCACAAAATTTACAATTACCGAATCCGGTGCCAACAACCTCCGTAGTACCCCATCCTCAGTTCCCAACGTCCATATTCCAGATTCTGATCCTAGGATCCTACAAGGAGGATTTTCAGTGTGAATTTTTTTTGTAGAGAAGCATAACCACAAGTATACCCAAATCACAAGAACAACATCATCCCCACATATCCACTAATATAAACATTAGATTACAATGCTGAAAGAGAAATACATAAATAATAAAGTCTCTAAGACGATCTACCATAAGCTCCTACCCTAACGCTTCTGCGACCTAACATCACCTGCATGCAACGGTCGTGCATAAGCTTATTAAGAAGTTCAGAGGGTGGTGCGTGTGTGCGGAATATATGTGTCAAGCATACAAATATTAGAGTAAGCGAAATACTGAAAAATCCATGAATACCATTAGCCTTATCCAGAATATGGGATGCAAGACATAATAAGCCAAATGTCATGTGATGAGGATGCAATGCAATATGCAAATCCTGATAAGTCCATAAAGACGATTAGTCATATCTAGGCTACGTAATGTAAAAGAAATGACAAGGTTGGTGCGTGCAGTCAGGATGACAGTACGTGGTATCGCAAGCTATGGGGTTCATCACAAGGGGCTTCTATCCAAACTATTCTCATACCTGAATTTGGATAACTAGACTCCACGTGGTAAACTCATAATCTTAGGTTAGTTGTGCACGTAACCGAAATCATAGTCATTATGAAGGTACACATAATGATTTAGTTGCGCACCACCAGCCCGAGTGGATAGTGAATGAATGAATGAATGAGTTAAATGTTGAACATGTCCACATTTCAATATAGCTCATCTCTGGAATATCACAGAGATCTAGTACACACCACACTGGTTGCCGCCTCACTAGCCACACAACCAAGAGAGTGGAAAAGACCTCACCACACGTCTGACCAATAGTCTGTCAATACCTACCCAGCTCGTCGATAACGGACCTATTTATGAGCTGGTCAAACTTAGCCTAGCTTATAGCCCCCTACCCTCGTGCGAATAAGGCCACTTCCCCTTCCAATCGACCACGATAAGTGGGAGACGCCGCCTACTGTTATTCAGTACTTAGGCTCTCATGTTATTGACTTGGTCTCGATGTTGGAGCATGCTCTGGTACCAAGAGGGTTTAGGGACTTTTACCCACGGACATACTAAATGTCCATATGCTAAAACTAAACATTTTTGGTATCTTATCTGTCATCCACGATATGCCTGTGGAGGCCACAACCCTGATATCGCCAAGGAGTAAAGTGATTATGTCACACAAAATACGATATGCATAAATCATATCATCTAGTCATGCATCAAACCTACGTGTACTGTACGATCAAGTGGTGTAGCTCTGTCTCACAAGGATTCCCTTAAATGTCTCAGCCCAATGGCAAATGCTATAATCAATCATTCCTCACAACATGTATACAAATAATGCATATGGGCATATGCTATGATGTCATACTAAGCATGTTCTCAGTGTATACTACTAGAATAAGTATACTAACATGTTATCAGATATATCACACAATACTCGGCAAGATAGGCTCATACATCAAGATAAACTCCACATAGTGGATATACCAAATCCAATACCACATATTCTTCCATCTAAGGCAAGGGGTGATGATGCACTCTCCTCCAGATAGCGGATGGCCTAGATGATACGTTAATGTTAAGGATGGACATCACACTTATCTCAACAAGGAGATGGACGGTGTGGATGATATCTACATGTCACGAGGTCCAAGCAAATGGGGTATAAAGGTAAGATACATCTCTCATGGTGAGTAAAGTGGGTATACAACAAGGTGGGTTCACAAGGTGAGCTAACAGGGTAAACAATTGGGCTTTCTCAATCTCTTATTATGAATAAACTGGGCTTCCTTATGGGGCCTGATACATACACAAAGTGGGCTTGGTGAAGTTCATACATCTAGGATTATGTGTCCTTCCTAACAGATCGGGTAGCCTACTCAACACCTAAGTGGGCGTTTGGTATGGTCACTAAACTTAGGAAAAACATGTATCTAGGTGGGCCATATTTCTATGGAAGCCCCAGTATGAACATGATGTGGACTCCAACGTTTGGACAATCCTACAGGGCATGGTGGGAAGCACCATTATTAATGGAGGCCCAAGGGTTTGGGATAGCCCAACAAGGGGAGATGGGTATCACTAACATCAATCATGGTCTGTTTATCACACATGTGGGATCTTACCACAGCTGGGGTGAAAGAAAGGATGGGAGATGAAACAGTGGGTCTTTAGATGGTTTCCAACGGTGAACATTTAACCACCAATATTCCTATGGTGCGATCTGCTTGGGATTTGGATCTAACTCTCAATGGGGCCCATAGCCCTTAAACTATCTGGAAAGTGTATGGACGGGTGTATTGCACGTACATCATGGTGAGCCTCCTAAGGCAGTGAGGCCCACGGCCTCAACAATGGATAAACGGTGTGTATATAACACATACATCATGGTGGGCCTCATAAGGCGGCCTCATGGCCTTGAAATGGATGAACAACACATACATCGAGATGGACCTTACAAGATAATGGGGCCCACAGCCTTGAAAGTAGCTGGGGAAAAAGATGGACAGCATGTAATATAGTACATACATCATGATAGGCCGGACGAGGGAACACCACAGCGGACGCCCAGCCCATCAATCTGCTGGTGGGCGTCCACCTGATTTTTGGACCTATTGCATTTGAACTGGGGGAAGGTGTGCAGGCCCCACACATCATCAATGGACCCCACAATGGATGGACAGCATGGATGTAAAACATATACAGCACGGTGGGCCACTTTAGACGGTCAGCCCATCTACATACTGGATCTGATGGCGTCCAAACAGATGGCAACCTGGATAAAATTCATACACATAGTGGGCCTCGTACATCATAAATGGGCCTTACAGATCACAATGGGCCTCATACAATCACAATGGGCCTCACACATCACAATGTACCTCACACATACAGCAGGTGGGCCTCAGGAGGTTTCAACGGTGGGCGTCAGCCCACTACTGTCAGTAGCATGGGCCTGGCCCAACTAGACAGTGTGGATAAAATAAACACCATGGTGGGCCTGCTAGATGTGGGCCATGTAAGACCTGTATCCTAATCTGTATTGTTCCATCGACTCCCGCGATCCCTCCCGACAAATTTCACCAACCTGCGACCTATGATCGACATTTGTGCTTGACCCTAAGTCGTATCCTATAGATTTGAGTCAGCTTAATTTAAGACTTGTACCATTGCGACTGCACCATCGCCACAGTTCCAACGCCCGTCTTACATACCGATCCGATACCCTGGCAGGGAGATGTGGGCCGGCGTTTATTTTGAAGAAAATGCCGTGCGTTTGCAATCCCAAGAGAATCTCTACATCATGTCCCATCAATTAATCACTCAATCAATCAATCAATTACCTCATGTCAAGTACACACACCCATGCTTTCTTTCTCCACAAGTCAAGAAACCACCAAGTCAACTCTCTCTCACCCTCTCTCTTACACACCCATACATGTCAAGTACATCACTCACCTCACCCATCACTCACCTCACATCCATCACTCCTTACAACCCTCTCTCTCTCTCTCTCAACACAAATTCCAAGCAACTAAAAATGGTGCACGTCCAAGCTCTTTCCCAAGTGAGAGAAAAGTGAGATATATGTAGCCCACTTTCCATCCTAAGATCTCTCATCCTAGCCATTCATTTCTCATCTTCCACCATTAAAGTGAGACACAAGGAAATCGGCTTTCCAACGGACCAAGAAAATTGAACTGTGGGTGCTTCTATAGGCTAGATTTTCATGTTTTTATGATGGGCCAAGTGAGGCTTACCGATTGATGGTATGGATCTCACTTTGGACCCTTGATGTGGCCGATGGCCCACCTTGATTTTCATTATCATTCTATGATGGGGTCGTTCCCCATGGACCCCATTATGATGTTTACTTTCCTAAGATCTAAGGAGGTCATCTAGACTTTTAATTTTAGTGGAGAAGTAATCTCCACTGTTGATTTTTGATTTGGTGGGCCCACATGTATTGGGACCCACTTGATGTATGATCGAATGCTTAAAAAGGAGGGCCCAAAGTGTCAGGGTCCCTCCATCACACGTGTCCCTTTCTCTCTCTCCCTCCCTTTTTCATTCGTTTTTGTGGTGTGATGATGTGGCTGTGTGGCCCACCTGGATGAACCCCATTTTGATGTATGTATTACCCATGCCATCCAACCATTTAGTGGCCCACCCTGATAGCATGTCAGTGGGTGGGGCCCACCTTAAATATATGTGTGACCCCACCGTCCAGCGTCCAGGGATGTTGGACTTTGCCAAATAGTGAAGGGTGAGCTGACAGTGGGTGTACTGATGGTAGTAGTAAAAAAATGGTTTTTGGGAAGGGCTGTCCATGTAAGCCCCACCTCGATGTATGCACCCAATCCACGCCATCCATTTCATTCACCAGCCCATTTTAGACGTTGAGCTGAAAAGTGAACATAATCCGATTTTTTTTGGAGGGCCATAGCTTAGAAAAACTGTGATTTTTACCGTTAAAATCGACTAGGACCCACCTTGAGCCAAAACATATTTAATATTGGGTTCATTTAGTATGTCTTGAGCCATAGGATCCACTGGTTGGGTTGGATTTTTTGGATGCGGGCCCTACTTAGGAAAAACTATGAAAATATAGATTTTTCAAAAAAAAAAAAACAAAGCAGCAGGTGCTGCTGTTGCAACGTGCACAATAGCGTCCTGCGCTGTTGCGGCATCCAGAGGACCAGGGACATGGGTCCCACCCGTACGCCCCACCGTGATGTGCGTTGAACATCAACGTTGTGCATTTGATGGGTCCCCTTTAACCAACGGGTCACCCAAAAAATCAGCCATATATAGATCTCAGGTGGCCCACACCATCTTCAATCATGTGAACGTATGTTAAACCATATGAAAGCATTTGCTGGGGTGCACCTGAGGTTTGGATGCACCTGAAACTTGGTCTAACCCCTTAATCTAGTGGGACACACATAATGGATGGGTTGGATTTGTGAACTACAGATTGGTGGGCCCAATGAATAATTATGAATGTTTATAGAGGGTAAAGCCCTCAACTGTGGTGCGTGGTGCAGCCTCCTGCGCTGCTGGACGCAAGGGTCCCCCAGCCATGATGCATGCGTTTCATATATGCCATCCAGCCATTTGCCTGGACCGCCAGTGGACCCCACCCTTGATGTCTGTGTTACATCCAAACCGTCCATCCAGTTAGCTTGTCTTAAGGCTTGAGGCAAAAATGAGACGGATCTATTTATCTGGTGGGCCACTCCATGAGGCATGTATTATATCCTAACTGTCCATTCACTAGACATGGACCCCACCACTAAAATATGTGGACTGTGACATCCATCGTTCAAACTTCTAAGGGTCATAATAGTTTCCAATAAAGTTGATATTTGTTTTCACTTCATCTATCACTATGTTAACTTATGAATTGGTTGGATCTCAAATACATTACGGCGGCCCACACTGTGACGTGATCATCCCTTCATCAGGTGGACCACACCATAGAAATAGTGGAGGATTGAACGTCTATCATTGAAACCCATTTGGGTCATAGAAGTTTTGGATTAATAAGGAATTTGTTTTTCCCTCTTAATCCAAGTCTTTAGGACCTTATGATCAGATTGGTTGGAAAATAAACTTTATAATGGGCCCTATGAATTGTCTTAATAGTGAAAATTATTATCTCCGTTGCCATTTATGGTATGGTCCAAATGATCCTCCAATATGATTTTTAGGATGTATGATTAGGCTCATCTTGATTTATTTATGGCCGTTGTTGAGGCCCACTTGGTATATATATGAGGCTCATATGATTAGGCCCATCTTGATGTAGATATGGCCCATCCGCTGAGGCCCACCTTGATAAATATGGGGCCCACATTATGAGGCCCAACTGATGTATTGAAGGCCCATGGGTCGAGGCCTAATGGGATGACATAAGGCCCATTATAATGTGATTCCACCGTAGTTTATGTGTTGACCTTTATAGCGAGTCATGCCTTGGGAGCAATGTTGGTTTGACGTCCACATTGTAAAAATAATGTTGGTTAAATGTCCGCATTATAACTCTCCCTAGGGTCCATTGATAGGCCCATACTTATTGTGTGTAGGCCGTCTAGGCCCATCTGCATTGTAAGGATAGTTCATTACTTTATAACATGCTTAGTACAATTCTATGATTCATGTCCATACGTATCATAAGTATGCTTGATATGAGGAATGTTTGATCATAGCATAAGCCATTGTGCTAAGACTTTTATGGGACTCCTTATGAGACAGAGTGCCCCACATGATCTCGCGGTACACGCAGGATTGCTTCATGACTGACGGTGTGACTCATGCATTTTGCATTGTGTGTCGTGATCACTGCAGGCCCTAGCGACATCAGGGTCGTGACCTCCACGGGCACATCATGGATGGTCGTATCGGATACAGAAAATATTGGCTCTAGCATTGTGGGCACTTAAGATGTCCTTGGGTGAAAATCCTAGAACCTTTTTGTTACCAGGAGATGCTCCAACGTTTAGACCGAGTGGATACACGAGCGCCCAAGTGCCGAATACTAGTAGGCCGCGTCTCCCACTATGTCGTGGTCGGTTGGAAGGGGGTGTGGCCTTATCCGCCCAAGTGAGGGGGCTATAAGCTAGGCTAAGTTTGACCAGCTCACAAATGAATCCGCTATCAATGAGCCGAGTAGGTATTGACAGACTACTAGTCAGGCGGATAGTGTGGTCTCTTCCACTTGCTTAGCTGTACTGATAAGGATGAGGCAGTCAGTGTGAAGTGTATTAGACCCCAGTGATATCTAAAGAGGAACTGTATTGATATGTGTACTTGATGAGTACTGGCATGCTTGCTTTGCACCTCGCATATGACATTTGGCTACATAGGCCTCGTATCGCATGGCCTTGGTATGGCCGATAGCATTCATGCCTTGCATCACATAGCTTCGGTATAGCAGATAGCATTCATAGATTTACCCGCATATTTTCGCATTACTCTAATATTGTACACTTGGCGCTTGCCTTGCACACACACTTACACCACCCTTTAAGCTTTCTATAAGCTTATGCACGATAGATGCGTGCAGGTGATGTTAGGTTGCAGCAGCGTGGAGCTTCGAGCAAGTAGCTGTCTTTCGGAGCTTTGATCTTATTCTAACTTATGTATTTCCCTTTCAGCATTGTACTTAAAGTTTTTGATATAGTGAATATGTGGTGATGTTGTTTTGTGACTTGGTTATGCTCGTGGTTATGCACCAATACAAAAAAAAAAAATTCATACTGAAAATCCTCCTTCTAGGATCCCAGGATTGGAGCACGTGAGTGCCGGGATTCGAGAATGGGGTACTACAGAGGCTCTCGGCTCCAGGTTCGGTGATCAGGAATTTTGTGAGCCCGTTTTCTGAGTTTGGGGTGTGACAGGCCACCCAGAAGTGGGCTGGCTGCTGGGCCTCCCACAAACGTCATAGTGGGGCCCAGAAAGTTTCAACGATGGGCGGCAACCCTCTGCAGTCAGCAGGTGGGCCTGCCTACTGGGCGGTCAGCCCATGCTAGCCGCTGGCCCTATCCGGGCGTCCACCCAATGGACGGTGTGGATCAAATACACATCAGGATAGTTCCCACCGTCCCATCTGCTGGGCGGTGAGGATACAACACATACAGGTGGGTTCCACCGTCACACAGATGGACGGTGAGGATAAAATTCTTACATCAGGGTGGGTCCCACCGTCCCATCTGCTGGACGGTGAGGATAAAATACTTACATCAGGGTGGGTCCACGTGCACGTGGCCCACCAGTAGCTGATCAAGCTGATATTGGTGTTCTCCCTTCATACAGGCCTGTTCAAAACAGACAGGCAGCAGGGCCACTGGATGGGATGGCCAATGAACGGCCTGGATGAAACACATATCCATGGTGGGGTCCACGTGAGTGGACCACCTATCATGCTCCAAACTCGGAAACTGGGCTCACAAATTTCCCGATTGTCGAATCCTGTACCGACAGTCTCCGTAGTACCTCATTCTCGACTCCCAGCGTCCATACGCTAGGTTCTGATCCTGGGATCCTACAAGGAGGATTTTCCAACATACATTTATCTTATAAGAAGCATAACCACAAGTTTACCTAAATCACAAAGGCAACATCATCATCACATATCCACTAATATAAACATTTGAATACAATGCTGAAAGGGAAATACATATGTCAAAATCAAAGCTCCAGAAGTCAGCTACTGCTCCAAGCTCCACACTACTATAACCTAACATCACCTGCACGCATCTATCGTGCATAAGCTTATAAAAAGTTTTGTGGGTAGTGTAAGTGTGTGAGCAGTATATGCGTGCTCAAAATGTAATATCAAAATAAATGGAAATACTGGTAACTCCACGAACCATTCAATATTAGAGTAAGCAGAAATACTGACAAGTCCATAAAAATATCATCAACCTCATTCAGGATATGCGATGAAAAGACATAATAAGTCAATGTCATATACTGAGAAAGTAATGTAAATCGGCTATGTAATGCGGAAACATAATGAACCATATATCAGATATCGAGAATGCAATACAATATGCAATTTGGAAGAGCTACGAATACCATCGGCCTCATCTAAGTCATATAAAATGTGGAAACATAGCAACCAAAATACCATATGCCGAGGATGTAATGCAATATGTAATATATGGTGCGAATGAAATGACCAAGCTGCAGTGTGAAGTCGGGATGATAGTACGTGGTATCGCAGGCTATGGGGCCCATCACAAAGGACTTCTATCCAAACTAGTCTCATACCTAATTTTGGATAGATAGACTTAATGTGGTAAACTCTTGATCTCAGGTTAGTCGTGCGCCTTAACCGAAATCCTAGCCATTGTGAAAGTACACATAACAATTAGTTGTGCACCACCAGCCCGAGTGGATAGTGAATGAATGAATATAATGTAGAGTATGCAACTCCTGCTCCACAAATCGGACTGTATAACTCTGGGATCATCACTGGGTTTAGTGCACTCTACACCAACTTGCCGCCCCATCAAGCCCACAACTGGGTAAGTAGAAGAGACCTCACTATCTACCTACCAATATCAGCCCGGCTCGTCGATAGTGGACCCATTTATGAGTTGGTCAAACTCAACCTAGCATTGCCTACTCCCTCAGGCGTATAAAGCCACACCCCCTCCCAACAGACCACGACACAGTGGGAGACGCGGCCTATTGGTATACGGCCCTCATACGCTCATATATATCCACTCGGTCTCAATGTTGGGGCATCCTCTGGTACCAAGAGGGTTTAAGGATTTTTACCCTGGGCCATCTATGGCAGCCCGATACTAATAACATATTTTCGGTGTCCCATCTGGCCATCCACGATATGCCTGTGGAGGCTACGGCACTGATGTCGCTAAGGCGTACAGTAATCACAACACACAATGCAAGATGCATGAGTTATACAATCCAGTCATGCATCAATCCTGCATATATCGTGCGCTCATGTGAGATAACCTCCACCTATCAGGGAGTCTCATAACAACCTGCCCAATGACATATGCAATGGTCAACCACATCTCATAACAAATATGCAGATGATGCATATGGGCATGTATCATGATGATATGCTGTCACATACTCATAATCGGTATCAATAACCTGCATCGACAATCAACCTCGACATATTAGACATTTAACCAACATTGCCCCCAAGGAATGGCCCACATAGAGCCTAACATATAATGGACCCACGGCCTCACACAAGGGTCAAATATACAACACCATGGGCCTCACTCAAGTGCTTAATACACATCACGATGGGCCTTTCACATGACCTAACAGACATCACAATGGGCTCCATCGCCTGGCCCTCAAATGCATCACAATGGGCCTCATCACATAGGCCTCATATACATCACATTGGGCCGTAAACATGGGCTGAATACACATCACAATGAGCCTCAAATATGGCCGCATATACATCACATTGAGCCTCAAACACGGGCTGAATGCACATCACAATGGGCCTCAAATACGGGCCACATATACATCACATTGGGCCTCGACAATCGAAATCAGCCTCAATAATTGACCTCAACAATTAGCCTATACAATCGGCCTAAACAATCGGAATTGGCCTCGACAATCGGCCTTGATAATTAGAATCGGCCTCAACAATCAGAATCAGCCTCAACAATCGGCCTCGACAATCGGAATCAGCCTCGACAGTCGGAATCAGCCTCAACAATCAGAATCGGCCTCGACAATCGAAATCAGCCTTGATAATTAACCTTGACAATCGGCCTCAACAATTAGAATCGACCTCGACAATCGGCCCCGACAATCAAAATTGGCCTCAATAATCGGAATTGGCCTCGACAATCGGAATCGGCCTCGACAATTGGCCTCGACAATTGGCCTTAACAATCGAAATCAGCCTCGACAATCGGAATCAGCCTCAATAATCAGCCTCGACAATCCGAATCAGCCTCGACAATGGCCTCGACAATCAGAATCGATAATCGGCCTCTATGTAAGGCGAGATCCATGGATGGACAACCGATGATGGAGAATATCAATGGGGCCCAACCATTTGGGGTAACCCACTAGAGAATGACAAGAATGGGCCTAACCAGGCCTAAAGGAAGGTCACAATGTGGACGTTTAACCATCATTTCCCATCAATGTGGACCTTTAACCAACATTACTCCCAAGGAGTGATCCACATAGGGTCAAATGTACAGTGGACCCGCGACCTAACACAAGGGCCTAATATACATCACCATGAGCCTCGCTTAAGGGCCTAATACACATCACGATAGGCCTCGCTCATGGGCCATATATGCATCGCATTGGGCCTCACTTAAATGGGTCGCAATACATCATGTCGGGCCTTAACGAATGGGCCGCAAATACAACAAGTTGGGCCTCATACAAGGGCCTCATATATCACATCGGGCCTTATCAAATGAGCCCCAAGTATATCACATCGGGCCTCACCAAATGGGCCCTAATTATATCAACTGGACCGTATCAAATGGGCAAAATCAAATGGGTTGTACCAAATGGGCCGAATCAAATGGGCCGTATCTAATGGGTTACACCAACTACAGCATTCATCCAACTTTAGAGGTCATTTTGGAGCATTTTGAATCATATCAAAAGATCATCTGGACCATACTAAAAATAACAGTGGTGATAATGATTTCCATTGAAAAAAATTTAAAGGGCCTACCATAGCGCTTATTTTCCATCCAATCAGTTCATAGGGTCATAAAGACCTGAACTAAGAGGAAAAAACAAATATCATATTGGTCCAATACTTCTGTAACCCAAAGGGGTTTCAATGGTAGATGTTCAATCCCACTGTTTTTGCAGTGTGGTCCACTTGATAACTAGATCTGTCTTATTTTTAGTCTCAGGCCTTGTGACGAGCTTGCTAATTGGATGGACGATTTAGATGGAACACATCCATCAGGAAGAGCCCATAGAAGTTGTTGATGTCAACAGAACTGTTGTTGCTACTGAAGATGGATGAACGATGTGGATATACAGCACATACATCACATGTGTCCGCAGATTGATAGTGCTGATAAGGCACACGCATCACGGTACATCCCACCGTCCACCAATCTGGACGGTAGAGATAAAACACATATATTATGGGGTGGTCCATGGTCCAAATGGGTAGATGGGTGGGATAAAAACCCAAGTATCATGGTACCCCAGCAGCACCGTTCAATGAAGGATGGTGTAGATACAAGATACATGCATTAATGTGGGTCCCATCCCACATGTGTCACACGTGTGGGGTGGCCCCACACCAAAAAAAATAGGTGGTATGGTATGATACATACCTCGGTCAGACTCAGGAACTTGGTAATGTCAAGCAACAGCAATATAGTTGTTGTATAGACTCAACCAATGGGCTTCCCACAAAGGTGGGTCCCACGTGGTGTGCTCCACCTGGTATATGGATCTGCCTCATCCGTATGGCCATACCTGATGTTGGACGGTGTGGATCAAAACTCACATGTCAGTGGGTCCCACTGTCCCTGATGGACGGTGAGACAAAACACATACATCATGTGGGCTCCACCATCCAGCAATGGATGATGGATAGCAAGGATGATACGCATACATCTGGTGGGTCCACATGTGTGGCCCACCAGCTGTATCAAGCTAATATTTGTATTTGCCTTCATCTGGGCTTGTCCAAGATGGACGGCAAGGTGGGCCCTGCCCACTGGACCCTGAGTCAGGTGGGCCCCACAAACAGGACAGCATGGATGAAATTACATACTCATGGTGAGGTCCATTCGGGTGGGCCACATAGCTTCATCATCATCACAAGAAAAATGAAAGAGAGAGAAAAAAACGTGAAGGGGAGGGACCCCGCCACTATTGGGCCCTCCCTATATAATGCATACATCAAGTGGGTCCCACAATAAGTGGGCCCTTAAAATAGAAACTAACGGTGGATCACCCACATTAGGCCTCCTTCTTTAGCTCCTTGGACTCTTAGGCTCCTTATCTTCAATCTTGATGGAGGTTGATGATGAATGAATGGTTGAGATGAGAGGGTAGGAAAATGGGCCACACTTGGATTTGGGAGAGAGCTTGGACGTTGGGTGTTTCTCTTGGGGTTGGAGAGATAGAAATGAGAGAGAGAAAAATGATGGATGAAAAGGGATGGATGGAGTGGTTGTTGTAAGGGAGGGGATGGGAAGGCATGGGTTGGTTTGAATTTTCTGTAAAGGAGGAATGGTAGGGAGAGAGAGAGTTAACTTGTGAGGGGGTGAGGTGGCATGGGGTACGGGTGATGTACTTGAGATAGGGTGTGTACTTGATTGATTGATTGATGGGATAGGTCGTAAAGATTCCTTCAGAATTCGCAATGGGCGGCGTTTCTTCGGAATGTACGCGGGCTCACATCTTCTGTCCAGGGTATCGGATCGGTGTGCGAGTCGCGGCGTTGGAACCGCGGCGACAGCACGGTCGTTAGGATACAAATTTCAAGTCAAGTTGACTCCAATATGCAGGACTCGGCTTTAGATCATGCGCAAATGTTGGATATAGGTCGTGGGCCACCAAAATTCGACCGGGAGGACCGCGGAAACCTACTGAACGGTACTGGTTAGGATACGGGTCTCATACCACGCCACTCAACGATTCAAGCTGATATATATGTTTTCCCATCGTCCAGGCGTGCCCAAAAATGGGCAGCAAGGTAGTCAGCAAAGTGGGCCCTGATTTGGGCAGTAAGGACGTCCCACCAATGGGACAGCGTGCGTAAAATGCATACATCATCAAGGTGGGCCATCAATAGGGGGAGAAAGAGAGAGAGAGAGAGAGTGTGTGTGTGTGAGGGAGGAGCTCCACCACTATGAGCTCCCCTCCAAGCATTACACACATACATCAAATGGGTCCCACCACATGTGGGCCTACAAATATGCAATCATGGCAAGGATACCATCCCCACCACAAGATCAAGGGTCTAAATGACCACTACATGTTGGCTATCAAAATAAGCATCATGGTGGGGTCCATGGAGAATGGCCCCATCATGGAATAAACATATGTATCTTGGTGGGCCATTGGCCACACCTTGGGTCCAAAATGGGATCTCTACTATTAACCGGTAGGCTCCACTTGCCCCATCTATCAAAATCAAGATCTAAACCTAAGATCACCCACCTATTGCTCCTCTTCTTTAGCTCCTTGGAATCCTTGGCTCCTGAGCTCTCTCTATGTGGTGGATGATGAAGTTTGGATGGTTGGATGGTGAGATTGGGTGGTAGGGAGATGGGTCTTCTCTTGGATTCTCTTTTCTCTCCTTAGTCTTTTTCTCTCTTGGTTACTAGGGAAAAGGAGGGAGAAATGAGATGGAATGAGTGAGGAATAGGTGTTGTAAGAAGAGGTGACATGGAGGGTATGGGCTTAGTTGACTTTTGGGGGCATGAGATGTCATGGGGTATGGGTTGCCTTACATTATTGGTAAGAAAAGGGATGAGATAGGTATGGGTTAATTTGACTTGATGATGAGAGAGGTATGGGTAGAGATTCCTCTCTCTGAACTTGGAATCTTCCTGGATTCGTTGTGCGCAGCGTTTCCTCAAAATATACACGAGCCCACTACTCTTATCCTAGGTATCACATTAGTGCGCAAGAACGCAACGTTGGAACTGTAGTGACGATGCGGCCGCGAGGGTATAACTTACATGTTGAATTGACTCAGATCTTCAGGATGCGACTTAAGGTCACGCACATTCACTGTCTACAGGTCACAGGTTGCCGAAATTCGACGAAGAGGATCGTGGGAGTTGGACGGAAGGTACGATATAAGGATACGGGCCTTATAATACATCCAGCGAGTTTTGTAGAAAATCCATAATAATGTCGATGTCATCAAACTAGCTTAGATGCCATCGAGAAACACTTTGAGTCATCGAAAAAGTCCTTAAGTCATCGAGAAATGTCTTCAATTTGTCTAGTGACCAACTCGATTTTCATCCATAAATTCGATGTCATCAACCTGTGTTTGATGTTATCGAATGGTAGATTTGATGTCATCGAACGGTGATCGATGACACAGTTAATGAGAATTTTACACTTATTCTTTCAACTTCTTTCCTTCTCCACTTAGTTTTTTTGAATCTTAGGACCTTGAAATCTTCAATCTTTATCTCCTAAAATCCATTCTTTGCCTTGGTGATCTTTGAGCATCAAGTCCATGCTTTTAGCACCTTTTCCAACCCAAGCTCTTAAATTCACCTTGTAACACAAACATGAGTAAAATAAAACATTAAGCAGTATCATATTCATAAAACTAAGATATAAATGGGGGATAATATGCAATATTTGACCCTCAACATAATCCCCAACTATCATTTTTCTAGTCCTGAGCAAAGTATGCATGAAATAAACCTCAATGCTCAATGTCCAAAACCTCTTTAAGAAAACAATCTTTTGTACACTCAAGTATGAATGGGTAGAATTAAGATATGAAAGTGAGATTTTGAAAACCTAAAGCCAAATCACATAAGCGATCTATCAAGTAGATTCTTTATCAATCAAATCAGAGTATAAGTCTATATATCATGTTTTTCAATGTCCTCAGTGAAAATCAACTTGCTTCCCATAAAAATACTATCTTCTCATCGTGCAAGCCATGCTCACCACTTCAAGATTGGTTTGAAACTCAAGTACTGATTCTGAACTTATCCCCTTCTCCTTCTTTTTCCAGTTTTTTATTTTATATCGACGGTCAATTTTTATTCATTTTTTATTTTTGTAAACTTTTTTAGTCTTTTCATCATACATGACCTTTTTATCGATCTCTTGTTTTTTAACTGGTTATTTTCTTCTTTTAAGGTGGATAAAATTTTCCAGACTTGATTCTCATCATTTGTCAATGATTCTCATACTAACAATTAGAAATTTCGTCATGTCTTACAGAAGACAAATCGAATGTGTCTTGTGATTTAGATTAACATGATATTCAAACTTCTTCTTAATGAGCGCAAGAACTTAGGTGATAGATTACTTAGTTGATCAAACTCCAATAATCCAAAATTCAATCTCTATCTTATCATACTCAAAGCATTCTTAAATACACAATTCATCGCTTCCCAAACAAATTTCAAGTTGAAATATTAAAATTTTCAAAAATTTTACTCAAAACTCAAAAAACACTAATTAGTTTACCTAATCTCTCATCCCCAACCTAAAATCTACATTGTCCTTAATGTAAAAGAAATAAACATGTAATGCAAAAGAGGCAATGAAAAGAAAAGGGAAGTGATGGAAAGATAATACCTGAAGAAGCAATTTTGAAGTTTTTGTAATGATCTCAGTGTGAAGATGGGTTAGCATAAGAATAGAACCAACAGAAAACAAACAATCCTAAACAGCAGAAAGTAAACTATCCTAACTATACCTTCGTCAAACTAGGAGGTCAATCCTGGTAAACAAGATCAATCAAAGGTATGGACATGTCCTCTTAATCAATTTTTTTAACAAATGGCTTTAAATAACATTCATTTACTTTGAAAGCATTGTCATTGTTTGGATTCCGAATCTCGATGGCCCTATGAGGATAGACATTAGTAATTGTGAAAGGGTCGGTCCAATGAGATCAAAGTTTACCTGGAAAAATATGTAACTGGGAATTGTAAACGAACCTTCTGACCTGGTGTGAATGATTTTCAAAGAATGTGTTGGTCATGAAACACCTTCATCCCATCCTTATAAATTCTCGAGTTCTCTTATGCATCAATCCAAATTTCTTCAAGCTCATTCAACCAAAATTTGCGCAACGAGCAAGCATTGTCTAAATTGAAGTTCAGATTTTTAATAGCCCAGCAGGCCCTATGTTCTAACTCTATAGGTAAGTGGCAGGCCTTCCCATAGACAAGTCCAAAGGGAGACATTTCAATAGGAGTCTTAAATATAGTATGTAAGCCCATAAAGCATCGGTTAAGCGGATTGACCAATCCTTACAGTCAGGGTTAACCATTTTTTCTAAAATATGTTTAATTTTCCTATTGTAAATCTCAGCTTGCCCACTTGTTTGTTGGTGGTATGGAGTGCTCACTTTGTGAGAGATACCATATTTCTTCATTAAGTTTGCAAATGGCCTATTACAGAAATGTAAACCTCCATCACTAATGATGGCTCGAGGTGTTCCGAACCAGGAAAGGATGTTTTCTTTTAAGAATTTAATGACCGTTTGATGATTATTGTTCCGACATGGAATTGCTTCGACCCATTTAGTAACATAGTCTACTGCTAGTAAAATATATAAATTTTTAAAAGATTAGGGAAATGGTCCCATGAAATCGATGCTCCAGCAATCAAATGCTTCAATGATCAGAATGGGGTTCAGAAGCATCATATTTCGACGGGACAATGCTCCCAATTTCTAACGACACTTACAAGCTTTGCAAAACTCATGAGTGTACTTAAACATAATGGGACAGTAAAGGCCACACTACAGAATTTTGGTTGTGGTCTTTTTAGTAAAAAAGTAACCACCACAAGCCTGAGAGTGACAGAAGGAGATAACACTTTGATGTTCATTGTCTGGCACACATCTCCTTACGATTTGGTCTAGGAAATATTTAAATAAATACGGATCATCCCAAAAGAATTTGCATACCTCGGCAAAGAATTTTTTCTTATCTTGTGCAGTCCAATGTGTCAACATGAAACCTAACGTGATACCATAAATCCAAATTAACAGTACTGGAAATATATCTAATTATTCTTTTTACTGCAAGCAGATGAGATTCTTTAAGGTTAGATTGGTATCTGGCACGTATGCCTACACTGAAAGAGATATCAGGCCTGCTAGCTGTTAAATATAGGAGACTACCAATCATACTATGGTAAAGATGAGGATCAATGTTGTTACTTGTGTCATCTTTAGATAATTTAAGTGTCGTAGCCATGGGAATAGCAAAATTTCTACCATTCTCAAACCCAAATTTCTTAACTAAGTTTATCGCATACTTGGTTTAAGATATGAAAATTCCATCTTCAAGTTATTTCACTTGAAGTCTAAGAAAATAGTTCCATTCTCCCACAATGCTCATCTCAAATTCTGATTTCATAGACTCTGCAAACTTAGAAGAAAGGTTAGCTTTTTCGAAGTTATTGCCACTTAAGCAGCCCAACTTGTGAAAAGGACAATACTCTAAAAATACATAAGTATCAAACCTATAGGAGTGTTCGACTAAGAATCATAGATTCATAATGTAAAATCGACTAAGGTTTTAACCTTGGCATGAAACACTACCAATCTACTCAAAGCAATCGAGGCAATGAACTCAAAATGTCTTTTCATTAAGATAACCTTGGAATACATTGCAAAAAACCAAAAAAATAAATAAAAGGGTAATGGAAAGGGAAAAATCACAACGCCGCGGGGAGCTGCTCGGAGGGTAAGCCTTCCGAAGCCACTTCAAAATTAAAGCCGACCTCCTCGAAGGATGAGAGGTCGAGCTCAGGATACGCCTCTATTATGTACGTGAGGCACTTCTTGTACCCAGCTCCATATAAGGCATCCCTATCCTTAGTGTACTACAGGGAGGACTTGAAATCCACAATGGTTGCTTGAACCGAAGAGACAACTACCTCGGCCTCCTTGATCTTTAGGTCGAAGGAGCGCTTCAGCCCAGCATGATCTGACTTCCACCGTGCCACCCTCTCCAAGGATTCGATAAGCAACTTCTTCATTGCCTCCAGCTCGGCCGCCGACTCTGTCGCTTCAGTCTTCATGGCAGAATGAAGATGGTTAGCCTCCTCACGAAGTTGCTCGGCCTCGATACGAGATCGCTCAACCTCGACCCCCTTCCGCGGCAACGCCGCTTCCGCTTCCTTCGCTTTCTCTTGTAGGTGCAACAACTCGCGATGCGTATTAAGCAGGGAAGGGACGAACTTCAAAAAATAGAAATGTTAGATCAAGATAAAAGCAAAGAGCCAACAACCTCAAATTAACTCACCTTGAAGAAGGTCTTCGTCAGCTAGCCGATGATCACATCCGGCGGCATGTCCATCATACGAGTGAACTCAACATTGGGAATATGTCAATCCACCCAAGGCAGGAGGTTCTCCAGAGTCCCTCGAGCCGACCTGAGAGCCCTCTGACCCTCTCCATCGTCGCCACCAGACGGGCCCCCCACTTGGGGCGTAAGGAGCTTGGTTGATGTCTATGCGGCCTCCTGAACCTTCACAGGACGAGCTTCGTTGAGCGAAGTCATCCCATCAACCTCCTCGGTCGCCTCAGAAGCAGCAGAGGCAGGCGTTAAGGTTGACACCTCATCCGTGACCTCCATGACCATGAGGGACGAAGGTCCAACCTTCCTCCTACTCTTGGAGGTTGGCTTCTTCTTCTTCGGGGCTACCTCGCCGGGAGGAGGTGCCTTGTGCTTGGAAGGTCGTGCCTCAAGCATGCCTGCAAGGCGAAAAGAGTTATTAAAAACCAGAATCTACTGAATACACCAAACCTCTACCAACCCACTAAAAGAGCTATACCTGCCAAGGCTAGATCAAGACTTGATTTAAGAAGAATCTCGGGCGTGATAAGCACCCTCTAAGATCTCAGGTTGGCATCCACCGACTTAACTTCTATGATCCGAGCACGATCTTCCTTGCCCAGCACAATGGGGTACTTGGGGACAACTGTCAAGAAACAGAAGCCAAAACATCGGTCAGACCAAGCACAATAACAAAACGAAACCAAGCAGCGAAAAAACTAAGTATGGACATATCGATCTAGCATGGAGATTCATCGCATACTTGGTCTGAGATACGAATATCCCATCCTTAAGTTGTTTCACTTGAAGACCAAGGAAATAGTTTAGTTTTCCTACCATGCTCATCTCAAATTCTAATTTCATAGAGTCTGCAAACTTAAAGGAAAGGTTAGCATTCATTGACCCATAAATAATATCATCTACATATATTTGAACAATCAACATATCTTCATTAATTCTTTTGATAAATAAGGTTTTATCAAAACTTTCCATTTTAAAATTTTGACTAAGAAGGAATTTTTTTAATTTTTCATACCATGCTCTAGGAGCTTGTTTTAAACCATATAGGGCCTTTTTAAGACAGTATACATTGTTAGGAAGTTTAGGATCTTCAAGGTCTTTAAGTTGTTCTACATAAACTTTTTCATTTAGGTCACCATTTAAGAAAGCACTCTTAACATCCATTTGGTATATCTTAAAGTTTTAATAACATGTGATAGAGATAAACAATCTACAAGATTCAAGATGAGCGACTGGAGCAAAAGTCTCATCATTGTCGACTCCTTCAATTTGGGTATACCCTCGTACAACCAACCTAGCTTTGTTTCTTATGATATTCCCAAATTCATTAGATTTATTTTAAAATCCATTTTGTTCCAATCACATGTTTGTCAGAAGGTCTAGGAACTAGATACCAAACATCATTTTTGACAAATTGAGTTAGTTTATCTTGCATAGCCAAAATCCAATTTTCATCAGCTAGGGCTTCATTTACATTCATCGGTTCTATCTGGGAAGTGAAGCATAGAGGATTACATATGCTTTCCAATTGTCTTCTGGTTTGAACACCAGTGTGAGGATTCTGAGTATTTGATTAGTCGGATGATCTTTGACTAATCTATTCTCAGTTTAATCATATTTCGATGAAGGTTCTGATTGATTGACTATAATAACTTCATCATCATGATCATAAGTTGGAGTGATTGTTTGATCATAATAACAATGTTTATGGATTCTTGTATCACTCCAGTCCTTTTATTTAGGACACGATATGCTCTGTTATTTAGAGCATAACTCAGAAATATGCCCTCATTACTTTTTGCTTCAAACTTTCCTAGATATTCCTGATCTTGTAGAATGAAGCATTTGCTTCCGAAAGTACGGAAATATTTTCCAGAAGGTTTTTTGTTAAACTAAAGTTCATAAGCCATTTTATTTTTACCTGCTCTTACATACACTTAATTAATAATATAGCAAGCAATATCAACAGCTTTAGCCCATAGATTTTTCATTAATTTTTTACTATTAAGCATAACAGTCCCCATTTCTTTTAGAACTCTGTTTTTCCTTTCGGCTACACCATTTTGTTGAGAGTTTTAAGAGTAGAGAATTCATGTAATATTCCATGGTCATTACAGAACTTCTCAAAATTGCTATTTTTAAATTTCGTTACATGATCACTTCTTCTTTTCTTCACAAACAATTCTTTTTCCATCTGGATGCGTTTAAATAACTTTTCGACTTCGTCAAAAGCATCCAACTTTTATCTTAAGAAGGCTACCCATGAATATCTAGTGAAGTAATCAACTACAACTATAAAGTATTTTTTACTGCCTCTACTCTTTGTTCGAGTTGGTCCAACTAGGTCCATGTGGAGTAATTCAAGGGGTCTAGATGTGGTTTAGGAGTTCACCTTCTTGTGACTACTCCTGATTTGTTTGCCTATTTGACAAGCACCACGTACTTTCTTTTCCAATTTTTTTAGCTTAGGTAAGCCTCGAAGATAATCTCTCTTGCTTAGTTTATATAGATCTCTATAGTTTACATGTCCAAGACATTGATGTCATAGTTCAGTTTTGTCTATTTGGACCATATAGCAAGAGTGATTTGAGGAACATGATTCATCAATTATATAGCATTTTTCAGAGGTTCTTCAACCATTTAATATTATATGACCTTGATTATTAATTATCTCACATCCGTGATCTAAAAATTTAACACTATGATTATTATTGCAGATTTGAGATATGTTTAACAAATTAGGTTTCAAACCTTCAACATATAAGACATCTTTAAAAACAGGAAGATTGGGAAGTTTTACATTACATATTCCGATGATTTTGCAGTTGTTGCCATCTCCAAATGTTACTGAGCCGCCATCAATTGATTGATGTCTGATAGTATCGTCTTGTCACATGTCATATGTCTAGAGCATCCACTGTCCAGGTACCATGTCGAATGGCTACTAGCTTTGAAAGTAGTGTGAATGACAGGACACTTATTTTTTGGAACCCATTTCAATATAGTTTTGGGTTTAAGAGGATCTCTAATAACATGATTAGTTTGAGAGTAAGATTTTTCTTTCTTTTTACTTACTCTGTTAGTTCTAGAGTTGGATTTTAAGAGCTCCTTAAGTAAGTCCACTATCTTATCTGCTAGAGAAGGATTATAATTTTTCTTTTGATTTTTGTGATACTTAGTTTTTGGATTAAAAAAGTTTTTGACAAGGTTTTTCATTCTTCTTTATTTCCTTTGTAATTTCGATTTTAGATTTTGAAGATTCACCTTTAACAAATACAAGAGTAAATTTTTTGATTTTTCTGAGCAATTCTTGATGTACCCCAAGCAAGATTTGTCACTGCTTCGACAAGATGCAGTTAACAGCTTTTCAAGTCTCTGGTTGTCTTGGGTGTATATCCAAGTCTCTTTAGAATTTTTAAGAGAAGCAACTTCTTATTTTAAATTCTCATTTTCAGTTTTGAGATTTTTAATTTCAGAATTTTTTAGATTCAATTCTAGTTTAGTTTTCTCAAAACAATCAGAAAAATAAGATTTCTCCAAAACAGATTTTTCAAGTTCTAATTTTAAATCAAGAAATTTATCTTTTTGATTTTTTAAAATTTTGCGGCAATCTTACAACTCTCTTTATATAAGGCATCATAAGCAATTTGAAGATCTTCATTTTCAATATCACTTCCTGGTGCTTCATAGTCAATAGTTTCATCTTCACTTATAGAAGTGATTCTAGCTATGCTCATGAAGGCCTTTTGATTATTTTCAGCTTCTTAGTCTGATTCGTCAGTTTCTAAATTGGATTCAGATGATTCATCATAAGTGGCGATCATGCCTCTTCTTTTAGATTTATCCTTCTTAGGACATTTTGGAGCTAGATGCCTATATTCAGAACAGTTGAAGCATTGGGAGTCTTTAGATTTTGATTTCTAAGAATTTCCTTTTCTCTTGTCAATCTGTTTTTTAAAATCAGATTTGTTTTTATTTTTAAAAATTTTATAAAACTTTTTATCTAGCATAGCCATGTCATCCTTATTTTCTTCATTATCTAAATTTAAGTATTTGGATTTTGATTTTGAGGATTTAAGGGCTATGGACTTATTTTTGGGAGCTTTGAAATTCAGCTCATAGGTTTGTAGAGATCCAACTAATTCCTCTACCTTCATTGTATCGGTATCCTTCAATTCTTGTATTGTAGTGAGTTTAGAATTGAACCTGTTAGGAAGTGATTGTAGTATTTTTGCACACATTTTGCTTTCATGGACTTTTTCTCCAAGACCCCACTTGGAATTAACAATGTCATTTAGTTTAGTAAAGAAATCTATGAATAATTCGTTTTCTTCTATATGGATTTCTTCAAACCTTGTTGTAAGGATTTGGATCTTAGACTTTTTGACAATGTTAGTCCCTCTGTGTGTCATTTCGAGAATATCCCAAGCTTATTTTGTTGTATCACAAGAGGTGATTCTTTTAAATTCGTTTGGTGATAGAGCACAAGTAATAGTATTAAGTGCTTTTGTAACGTCCCAGAAAAATTTGTACAAAGACCCAAGTACAACCTCAGGCAGAACAACCCAAGGACCGCATCCTGTCGTATAATTTAGACGGGATTTAGTTGAGTACTAAATAATCAATGGATTAAGCTTGGGCCACTATTTTCATAAATGGGAAGGCCTAAAACCATGAGTACCACTGACTCAACGTCATCTTAAGACCTAGGAGGAATCCCAAGGGCCTGTCGCTCTCGGGAGTACATTGAAACTCAGTAACAGACCTAGATCGCACGTCAAGGGTCCGATGACCACGAAATTATAGGAAGATATCCATCCTACTGGGCTTGACAACCATCGCAGGAATCAAGCCCAGATGGTGTCCAGAAGCACCCAACTTGAATCATGAGTGAATTGCGTGAGAAACATGAATATCCTTATAAAACGAACCGGAACTTTAGTGAATTGGGCCGTTTGCTCTCATGCAAAGTTGAGGATTTCTGACCGTTAGTTTGTGACCAAACTTCACCCATAGGGAAAGGAAATTTCCCTGCACATCCATATAACCATGGCCCCGATTGAGTACGTACGACTGTTGATCTGACACCGGCTCTCCACAGCCGATCGGCTTATCCGATCGCACCGAAATCGTGTCCTAGCATGGATCAAATGTCAGGGAGTGTACCCCATGACGTAGATGAGTCGTGGGCCTCCCTATGAGCCCTATTCGTCAAAAACAGCCGCCCCAGGTATAAATAATGTATAAAGTGGCCTCAAGGCCATTTGCATCACAACTGGGCCTATAAATAGCCCTCATTTCACTCTCTCTCTCTCTCCCATATACGAATTTTGCAAAACCCTAAGGGAGAGAGAGGAGAAAAGAGGAGAAAGGAGGAAAGAGAGAGGAAGAACTTTTGGAGATTTGCTGTAAAAACCTTCTCCCACGAATCCATGCACCAAATCACCCCCTGTTATGCTACTAAATCTCCTTTGGCTACAATTTCGGTTAAGAAATATTAACCCTAATATCGTTATAGAGCTCCAGGATAGTTGTTCGTCAACCTAGCTAACCAGTTTTCATTATTTAGGTGCCCGACATCCCATTTTTTAAAACATAGAGTTTGGACCGAGTCCGAGTCGAGCATTCTAATGAAAGGTACGGACTATAAATGCTTAGGTTTCAGTTTATCAATGCTTTCATGACAGCTAATGATTTATGTTTGTCTTGATTGCTGACGTATTGTTATAAATGTGTTGATTTCTGTATGAGATTTGCTTGTGAATTGTGATAAGTAAATGATGCAATCTGTGTTTGCTGAAATGTCTAAATGGAAAATAGAGAATGATTAGTGTTTGCTATGATTCATAATCTAGGATTCATTATCGTCATATGCATATAGATCTCTCTGTATAAAGAATTGATAAAACACATGTTGTAACTAACGTAGTCTAAGTGTTTGATAAATTGTTTCAATGAGAAATGGTTGATGATTTGTATTTACTATAAGTATTAAGATAGGATTCCCTATTGTCTTATGCATATGTATGTTTTCCTCTATGAAATCAATTGATAAAATGCAAGTTATATTTGACATGGTCTATGTGTTTGATGAAATGCCCAAATGACAATCCACTTGAATTATTTTTGTTGAATGCTGAGATGGATATCACACGTGGTTATAGCAAAATCTGGATAGGATTAGGGCTACAAGCGTAGCCCACGCAATCGATAAAAGACCTTGTTCGAGTGATCGAATTAGTCTCGCCACCTTGGGTAAACTTGATGAATCCGAGTCGCACGATGATTATCGATAGTGGCTAGGCCACGAGGGGTGCTTATGCGCTCAATGTCGATTAAGCGTGCGCCCGTACAAATCGAGCTTACCTAATGAACCAATTGACCCATTGTGTGTTTACTATGTGTGGACGCGACTGCTTGAATCTA
Organism: Magnolia sinica; assembly: GCF_029962835.1. Classification (NCBI taxonomy): domain Eukaryota; kingdom Viridiplantae; phylum Streptophyta; class Magnoliopsida; order Magnoliales; family Magnoliaceae; genus Magnolia; species Magnolia sinica. The sequence goes on from NC_080580.1 coordinate 50,911,251, forward strand.
AGGTACCCCTCACCAATATAAAGATCCACTTTAACCATGGTACCATGTCCACTAGACTCATGAGCCGGGCATGGTGGTATGGGACACCGTGTTCGAGCTATCGGCCTACGCTGGGGTGACGAGCCTCCCCGTAGTAACTAGTGAGCAACTAAGACTCGTGAGCTAGGCATGGTGGTATAGGACACCATGTTCATACTGTCGGCCTACGCTGGGGTGATGAGCCTCCCCGTAGTGACTGCAAGCACAACTTCTTGCAACTTACCTATCATATGTGTTTGACTAGGAGTGACGAACCTACCATTTGCCTATCGTATGTGTTCAACTAAGAGTGGTGAGCCTAGATGGATCCAGAACATAAGAGTAGGACCACTGCGGTTGTCCAATGTCAAATGTTCGATTTGGATCAATGATATAAAGGGAGGTATCCTAGCTTCCCAAACTTACTGTATGAATAAGCTTAATTAATTACTTGGCTAACACGACCATACATTGCATTGCATTAGTTAGGATGTGGTCAAAAGGTGTTGGAGTCGCACCATTTTGAGGAAGTGTTGTCATATGCGAAATAGGCTGTCGGAGTCGCGTGTGAGGGAGCTTTGATATGAGGGCATGCATCATTACTTGTACTCTATTTTCTACATTAAAAAGAGTAGTTGGGAAGTGATTGTTATGATTGCCTTATCATTACTACTTTGATTGACTTGATAATATGTGTTACTTTTACCTTATAGAACCACTGAGTTGATCACTCACTCCCACTCTAGGACAGTGTTTTAAAACACCAACCAGACTCCGATGTAAATGTAAGTTCAGACGACGTCTATGCTTTGGAGCACGACTTCTTGGATGAGGAGGAGGAATTCTCTTACTTTCAACTCTCGGGCAGGTCGATGTAGACCTTGTGCTGATATGTAAAGACCACTAGGACATCTGGGCTTAATCGAACACTTTTACATATTTATTTTGTTCATTTTGAAACAATACATGTATATATTGAACCCGGTTACGTACTCATACTCTAAGGGAAAATTTATGAAACACCTGCATACTTAAATAAATATGGTTTAGACTTCCGCTTGCTTAATTTAATTATATCTAGAGTATAATGTGTTGTTTAGTATAATCCCACGCATGCTTAACTCATTAACATGGAAGAAATCTGAACATCATCATGTAAGTGCTCGAGTTTATAGCCCCTTTTTGTTATAAAATTTATTGTACCAAAGACACTGTTATGAAGCTTGCATATGTGAAGAACAAAGCTCTACTCAAGATCAGCTTTGATTGACAAGCATTATTCCCAAGTTAAGACTCAAGAAAGTGAGATTGTTTGGCTAAATTCAAGTTCAACCTCAAGATCTCAAGAAGCTTTCAAGTTTGAGCTACATCAAGACTTCAAGCTTCATTACTTTCAAAGGTCACTCGTCTCTAAGTTTCAATGTCCTTACTTCACTATTGAGGTATGACTGACCTTAGGTTGACCTTAAGAGTAGGCCATTTTGGATCATAATTCATATGTTTTATATAAGTGAGTTTAGTCTGTTCTAAGACTAGTCCTAGACTTTGTTCGACTAGTCCTAACACTGCTTCGACCTGTCTAAGAATTTCCTAGATCAGTCGTAAGGTTGTTACAAAATTTGAAAATTTTCTGTTAGGCTTCGACTAGTCTTAGGGACTATTCAACTAGTCGTATGAACAGTGTCGACTATTTCTTTGACCAGTCATAAACCTCCGATTTAAAGTACAGTGTTGAAATTTGGCTAACTTCGACTAGTCGTGAGCAACCTACGACCAGTCGAAGGAGACCTACAACTAGTCGCAGACCACCTACGACCAGTCGTGAAACCGCCAGATCTTATCGCGCCTGAATTTTTAAATATCAGTTGGTTCTACGACCAGCCGTAGAGATCTTTAGACCAGCTGTAGAGATCTTTAGACCAGTCGAAGACGTGATTTGCTCACCTATAAATAGAGCATGAATCTCAGAATAAATTAGAAAATTCAAGCTAATTTAATTCGACCTTCTGAGAGATAAGTCTGTGCTCCATTTAAGCTAAGTGTGCGTGTTTAATATTCTCTTTCTTTAGCTTTTCAAATTGATTTTGTTTCTTGTATTTCAATCTGATCTAAAAAAGAGGAAGTTTCATTTTTCCTTTTTCTGGAATCAAAATCAATTAGAGCTAACCCCATTTGGTTTAATTTAAAATCTAATAGAACATAGAACCATTATAAAGTGAGTATTGGACATTGAACTTTGACATTCAAATCTCTACTTTGACTTGGTTCTTCTGAGCTGTTACAACGAAGGAGAAATTCAGGTATTTTACGTTTATGTAATTTACTTTCATTTGGTTTTCTTTTGGGATTTGTCAGAAAAATCTCATTGTATTGGTTATCTGAGGAGAGCCAGGAAAACTCAGAAGAGGGTTTTTTTAATTGTGTAAGCCCACAGAGAAAGACACAATTGTGAAGGTTTTGGGTGAACCTGGAAAACCTATCTTTAATAGTGAACGCTGATATCCCCTGTGTGAGGATATTAGGAGTGGAGTAGCTGTGTAGCTATTTATTAAAAGTTGGTGTACACACAGGCGAACAACTATAATCCATTGTGTTTTGTGGTTGTGTAGTTTATATTTCATATCTTTAATTATTCATTTGTAGGATGTATATGTGGATGTGAATGTTGTAATCATTTTCTTTCAAGCTCAGTAGGGAATGTTGTAATAGTTTAGATTTATATTTCTGCAATTTATTCCTTACTATCTCTTTATCAATTTGAGCTTCAGTTTCTCTATTTGTTCTAGTAAGGTTGCCCTGCCATTTTTATGGTGCATGGTTGTCCTTAGAACAATCAATATTATGATATTGCATTCCGCATTGTATATTGATTTATTTATTTGGCTATCTCTCTTTCTTTATTTCTGCTGTATTTATTTTAAATTTGGCATAGTCCTATTCACCCCCCCCCCCCCCCCCTTCTAGGACATATAGCTTGGCCATTTCAAGTGGTATCAATGCCTAATAGCTCGCTCTTATTGCTTTTTATTTGGATTTAATTCCTAAGCTAACGATCTAAGCTTTATATAAGATGTCAAATTTTGATAGCCTTTCAGTCACTAGGCCTCCACCCTTTGATGGCTCTAACTATGCCTATTGGAAAGCCAGGATGAGGATCTTCCTCAAATTAATGGATGAGAGTGTGTAGCAAGCCACGGTGACTGAATGGAACCCACCTACCACTAAAGTGACTGGTATCAATGGTTCAAAATCAATGAGAGTAACTCCTTATTTCTCTTGGACTACCCTTCAGAAAAATGAGAGTAGTGTCAATGCAAAAGCACTAAATGCAATCACTTGC